>NC_043973.1:47748140-47955640 GCF_902148855.1 Sphaeramia orbicularis
TTAATTTTTCTCCATTTTTTTGAATTATTGTTTTGTTATATTTTTCCATATTTTGTTTCACAATAATTTTATCATTGTTGCTTATTTTTCTGTAATTGTATTGTCTACTTTGTGCATTATGTTTAGAAATTGCTTAGTGACATCACACAGGTAAGCAGCAAAATGAGGATTATTGTGTCTTACTTTGTTCACTTTTGTTCATCATTACCTCTGCCAGGAGGTATTGTGATCGCTTTGCTTTGTGTGCATGCGTGTTTGTTTGTTTGTTTGTTTGTTAGCAAGATAACGCAAAAAGTTATGGATAGATTTTCATGAAGTTTTCAGGAAATGTTGATACTGGCACAAGGACGAAATGATTAAATTTTGGTGGTGATTGGGGGGGGCAGATCTGTCTTGGTGGAGGTCTGCGCTCTCCAAGTGCTTTTCTTGTTTTGTTAGTCTGCCACTTATTTTATGAATTTTCCTTAATTCTTGTTTAGTTTTGTAACTATGACTATTGTTCTATATTGTTTATTTATTTATGTTCATTTTTGTTGATTTTTTTCTTAATTTTGCTGATCCTTTAATTTTAAGTTCATTGTGAACATTATTTTGTAAATTTTTATACATCTTGATTATTTGATATGGTTTTGCAAATTTTGATTATGATTTTGTTCATTTTTCTCCATTTTGTTGATTTATTGTTTTGTTTTGATGTTTTGTTTCCTTGTGGGTGTATTATATTTCCCTGCAGAGTTCAGACCAATTGTGTGCATGCGCTGCCATTTATTTAGAAATTGCTTAGCGAGTGACATTACAGAGGTAAACAGCATTCTGGTGCATTCACTTAGCCTCACTTTGACAGCATCTGACATTGCAAAGTTGCTTCTTTTTTTTTTTTTTGCTGCGTATTAAATCTTTATAAAGATGCACTGACATCGGATTGAAAAGACAGCAGGAGGACTTGTAATTGCGAAGCTTTTCTTGTTCTGCTGACGTTATGGTTTGTGTCAGGAGCTTAACTTTGTGCTGTTTGTCATAAAAAAGGAGGCCTTTAGTAATTCTAGAAGCGCGTCTGCTCGACTAACAAGCTAAAAATATCATGAAAGGCTTCGGTTAGATGCGAACTCAAGAGGACAGACAGTGCAGACGGCCGTAGACTACTGTACAGCCACAGGCGAGTATCCAGGGGATCATCAAAGTTTTATCTCATTTTAAGAAACACACACCATCCTTATACTCTGGGGTGTCAAACTCGTTTTAGTTCAGGTTCCACATTCAGCCCAATCTGATCTAAACTGGGTCGGACCAGGAAAATAAGAACATAATAGCCTGTAAATAATGACAACACCAAATTTTCCTCTTTGTCTTTGTGCAAAAAAAAGAACCAAAACTGTAGTATAGTTAACTTTTGTATGCTTTAGTAGTATTTTAGTATTTGTATATTCAATATTTACCCCGCCCCCTGAAGTGGAGGCAAGGGATATTGTTTTTGGTTCCGTTTGTTTCTTTGTTTGTATGTTAACACTTCAGCAGCAAAACTATCAGTTGAATTCACACCAAACTGGATTTATAGATTGCCAGTGACCCAGAATAGATGTGATTACATTTTAGGAAAAGTAGGTCAAAGTTGATTTTTTTTTATGCATTTTAAAATCTTTTTTTTCCCCATGTACTTAGAATGGGCGAAATTTGTCTATGCTGGTATCAATAGATGCATAGACATGATGACATCAGCTGGATTGATGCCAAAAAAAATACAGTACTTCCAAGGGGCGGGGTTTGTTGTGCCTGGCACCACTTGTTTTTTCTGTATTTTGTGTAATATTTTGTATGGTGTTTTTGCACTTTAATTATTTGCTGCTAAACAAACAGAGCTGCTGAATGGTTTTTCATTCTTCCTGTAACAGTTTTATTATTTATTCTATTTACCCATAAGGACCCAGTGCTGCTTCTGTGGCAGTTCCCAAATGAGTTTTCCTCTACATTTAACCTTAAAGTGATTTATCACCATTTATTATATTATCCTCTGTATTTTGATTTTTTTCAGTGAAAATCGTGTATTTTCTTGTGGTTAATTTCCTAATTATGCAGACATTCATGGAAGCTCAGATTAAAGTTGAGGGCTATTATGTTAAAAAAAAAAACTAAGAAAACTGGGAAAAAAGTGACTTTTTAAGCAAAGTGAAGAAAGAGAGGCAAGGGGTATTGTTTTTGGTTCAGTTTGTTTCTTTTTTTAACACTTCAGCAGCAAAACTATTGATTGAATTCATACCAAATTTGGTTTATAGATTGCCAGTGACCCAGAATAGATGTCATTACATTTTGGGAAAAGTAGGTCAAAGTTCAAATTTCTTACGAATTTTTAAAACCTTTTTTTTTTCTCCCATTTACGTATAAGGGGCAAAATTTTATATGTCTATAAAAACAATAATTTGGTTTCGCTTGACTTCAAACTTGACAAATATATAGAGGCAACTAATTTGCTGACATCAACACATGCAGAGACATGATGACGTCAGCTGGGTTGATGCCAAAATAAGCTTCAGTATGTGCGAGGGGCGGAGTTTGTTGTGCCTGGAGCCACTTGTTGTACTTGGTCTCTTTGTGGAACCTGAACTAGGACCAGATCGACCCATTTGACTCTTAATATCTTCAGTGTCATTTTTTTCACTTTGAACATTCATCCCACGGGTCTGATTGGACCCTTTGGCGGGCTGGTTTGGGGCCACGAGTCGTATGTTTGACACCCCTGCTCTTATTCAGTCACACACTGACGCTGAACTCACACAAGGACAAGTGGAGATGAGAAATGCATGCTGGGAGATGAGAGGAGGGTTAATGTAAATGGTAAATGTTGTTTGACTTTTCCAACCCCTCCCTCCGTTATTCTATCTCCGACCCTTTTTGTTTTTGCATCTCCTCTCTTTCTCTACGTCTCAGTGTTTGGCTTCTGGGGGTGCTTAGGAAGTTGGGCTGAATCTGGTCTGCTGGGATGGGCTGATAAATTTATTGTGGCGAGGGGAAAACAACTGGGAGGGTAGTGTGTGTGCGTGGGGGGTTTGTGTGTCACAGAGACAGAAGGAGGACGAGGATGAGACTAAATGATTTTCTGTGTCTGTTTTTCCAGAGGAAAGTGGAGAACAATACCCTCCAAACCTAAGCCATTCACTGTTTCCTCAGTAAAAATCCAAAGTTATCTTGATAACAGCCACACTCACATATGCATCATAGACTGTTATAAATAAGCGGATTAGTGACAAAATTGGACAAAAGGAGGTACAGAGGAAATCTAACGCTAACTGCTAGCTTACTGATGTGGTAAACGGTAAACTTCAGATCCTTACAATGTCCAAAATGGGATTTTCCCAAATTAAAGCCTTAATTATCCTTAAATCCCACACTCAAAGGGCTTAAAAATACCACAGACATGATTTTTCTATATTTGCTTTGAAAACTCTTAAGAATTAACCAATGTTCATTTTGACACTTATTTCATTCAGTTTTGTAAATTTTAAAGATCATTTTGTCCTACTTTGTTCACTTTTGTTCATTTTATTTCTGTCACTTTTTTTTGTTAATTTTCCTTAATTCTTGTGCAGTTTTTTTCACTATGATGATCACTTTGTCGCATGTTTTAATTTTATTCATCACTTTGATAATTTTTATTGATTAATATCTTCATTTTCCTTAAAGCTACGGGAGACTTTCGTCACCAATTTTTCATCAAATCTGTAAAACTCCAGTCATAGCCTATGTATCATGAATCCGTAAATCTTTCCGTGATTACTCACCTGAATATCTTCCCTCACAGTGAACAATTTCAAACTGTACTCCACCATAAACAAACCATTTGTTCACAAACAGAGCCAGTAGGGCATCTTCGGAATTTTGTCGTGACGTGCATGTGGGAAGCGGAGGTTCACACAGCCGCCTGGCAGCGGCAGCTGCAAAAAGCACGACGAAAAAGGCTGGAGCTCCACCTCCCTCCAGCCATTTCTGCGTCGTCTTTGTTGCAGCCATATGATATCATATGTCCATGTCCTGTGTGCAAATGAGTTACACACAGTTGTCACATCTTTCAGTGAAACTAGAAAATACAGCTGTTTCCAAAGCTTAATGTTACATTTCCTCACACCTGGTTCCATCTCATGTGTATAAAATAGAACTAATACAGAGAACTGCAACCTATGTCCTATTGGTGACGGATATAAAAGAACATATTACCTTGAGTACTGCTCAAGTACAGTAACAATATTAGTATTACTGAAACCTGGCACTGAATAAATCCCACAAAAAGGCCACAAGTGTTAATGCATTTTTGAGTATTTCAACACTGACTCATGTCTAAGTCCAGGTCCATTCAGTGAGATACGACATCCTGTGAGTCTCAGTGTTTTATTTCTAAAAACACTCATGTATTTTCTGCAACAGTCAAGCATTTCAGGCTTTAATGTGTTACTCAGACAGGAGAGACTAAAACCTTCTCAGATAGTGTAGTTACATACAATAAAGCAGATGAGAGAATCTATATTATAAAAGACAAGTGGCCTCTGTGTGTGTGCTAGCGTGTGCGTGTGTGTGTGTGTGTGTGTGTGTGTGTCTGGGGATTCACACGGAATCCGTACAGAGCTGACTGCTGCAGTTGGTCATATTTATGTATTTTTGGTCAAGGAACAGACTAGTGAAAACAGCAAGTTGATAGGACCAATATTTTGGGAGATATTAGTAATTTTGAATACAATAGCCTTACAATCACGTTGCTATGGCCAGAGTGCTTTGGCGGTGACTGCTTGACAAATGCGGTACAGCATACATGAATACACAACAGCATAAAAACTACCACATCTAGAACCCGTAGATCCCTACGGGTCAACGCACGAGTAGTAAATTAACCCTTTTAAGATGATTGTCTCAATTTGAACAATATTCAGCCTGTTATTAAATGTTTTGTACATTTGTAGATCCACTCTGGGTTAATAATAAGCTGAGACATAACACTGGTGGTTATTATATAATCACCACTACCTTATGTTCCTTGTATAAGTGACCTCATTAGGATGTTAAACCCCCTCCTTCATCTTTCCAACATGTGTGAAGGTCATGAAGTCTCACAGATCCGGTCACATTGTTTGCTAGTGGGTAAACGATGGTATTGGTATGGTAATCGTAGCCTCTATTAGAATTCCATTACCAGATTGGCTTGTAAATTTGGCATCTCAACCTATGAATTAATGTGGTGTTGAGTCACCTGTGTTGGCTGAACTCAGTTAATTACCTTCTGGAGCTGACAGACCCCGATGAAGGGGTAAAAAAAAGGTAGTGACTCTAAAATAATGTCATCAAATTAATGAATTGAATGGATGAAGAAATGAGGAAATATTTAATAAAACAAACCAAATAACAGAGTAACATTTACTCTCATAATGTCATGAAGAACAACACCGAGCACTGCATCTACTGTCAGTGTTTAACAAGCCAGTGTAAATCTGTAGACGTAAAAATGAACATGGACCAGGTGATGTTGTTAAGCAGCAGAAAGCCTCAGTAGGAAGCGATGGAGACAGAAAAGCAAAGTGTGTTGACTGAAAAGACACAATTTCCAACTAGTTTTTTTTATGTGTTTTTTATTTTAGCCATTTTTTTCCCTATCATCCATCATTTCCTAACACTAACACACCCTTTTTTCTAACATAATAATCAAAAATAATAATAATGCCATTGTGTAGTCTTTCAGACTTCATTTGATGTCACTGTTTTATCAATGACAGTTTATAATTTCGATGACGTTTTTCTTTTTTTTTTTACTTACTTACTGTGGTTTTTAAGTTTCAACTTTCTGTCACCTTTTTGGCATGGAGGGGAGGGGCTAGGAGGGTGAAATTTGCATATTATTTGCATATTCAAAACAGCGACACTCGGCAGCTATCTCCAAATGTCATCTACAAGTTCACCTGGAGTCTGTTTCTTTGTGTTGATGTATGATTTTCATTCAAAAACACATCAGAATGCCAGAAAAAGTAAAAATTAAATAATGGAACATTTGATGTCCATGTTTTAAACTTCAGCGAAACGTTATCAATGGCAATATCTGTTTTGATTTACATTTTCATTCACATTTATGCATTTGCCAGACGCTTTTTTCCAAAGCGACTAACAGGGGAAGATTAACAATTAAGCGCTCTCTCTCTCTCTCTCTCTCTCTCTGTCTCTCTCTCTCTCTCTCTCTCTCTCTCTCTCTCTCTCTCTCTCTACTTAATTTGTAAAGCACTTTAAAACAACCACAGTTGACCAAAGTGCTGTACAGAAGAATAAATACAAACAGAAATAACATATACATATACGTGTATATACGAGGGCTGTTCAATAAGTTCATGGCCTCACCCAGAAATACTGGTTGTTATAATACAGGATGTTACATTCTTTCGTGATGGGATAGTGATGCTTGAACATCGATGGACCAAGTGCATTGCTGTAAATGGAGATTATGTTGAAAAATAAAATATAAATTATCAGTCTGTGTTGTTCTGTTCTGGGTGAGGCCATGAACTTATTGAACGGCCCTCGTACACACCACACACACACGTTAGAAGATAATAGAAAACAAAGAGACTAGACAGACAAAAAACCCAAAAAAATAAATGCAGAGTAGACAAAAAGCTGATTAAAAAATAGAAAGACAAAACCAAACAACAGAAGTTCTTCGGAGTCCAAAAAATACCCTCACGTCATTTTACTTTTTTTTTTTTTTTTTTCTGGTGATTTTTGTGTATTGTCTTGGCTTTTGTCGCTTTTTTGTTTGTTTTTGGTTTTTGCTTATTGTTTTTTTTTTTTTTTTTTATTTCTTGTGATTTGTAGTTTATTGTTGTTGTGATTTTGTAAGTAAAAATAATTAATAAAAATAAAATAATAAAATACGAGAATAGATTAAAGACGTAAAACAGCTGTATAATTACAAACAGTGCTGTACAGAAGAATAAAAAAGCAAAATAAAAGAATAAAATATAATAGATTAAAGAGACATAAAAAAAAAAAACGGCTGTGCAATTAAAAACAATAAAAACGAAAACAATAAATCTATACCAAAATAATAGAATAAAAATAATAATGCATTCAAACATGGAATGTTTCAATGCCAGTGTTTCTTTTTTGTGTGTTTTCAATGTGGCATTTTATTTTCAACATCAAACATTAAAGTCATCGTTGTGTCTCCATAGTGTCTCAGGTGTAATAATCCGCAGCATGACTCTATTTTCAAAACTGTGTCTTAAAATGAAAATGCGTTAGCGGACACATGTCTTCTTAATGTCATCCCATTTGATGTGTTAATATCATAGATGCACACAGTACGATTAGGGCTTGTTTTATCTGCTGTGTGACCGCTGCTCTAAGTGTTTTGGCTGATGTTCCCGTCGGCGGATGACAGACAGTATTATTACACAATTATCCAAATGTTCCAACTGGCAGCCGTGCGTCATGTTCAAGACCATAAAGCCCGGTCTTATAAACGTTTACATCGTCCTCTTCCGTTACCTCACCTTCTCCGTACCCCCGTCCCGTCGCTCTCTTATTTTTCAGTGTAATACAAATTGTTTAATTATCTCGCTTCCTCCATTATGTTAATTAAAAAGCATCGCTGCAAGCTAACGGGGAAGTGTTTGATACTCGGCGCCACTTACAAATAGTCCTGGCGTGGGTTCCGCTCAGCCATATCAGGACCCCGCTGCTTTGAATCGCTGCCCATTTCCGCCTTTATTACCGTCATAAAGCATGTTGTCTCATGTGTAGTCGTAGCGCATGCACTTCCTGGATTTGTCAAAATAACAAAAGGAGGAGGGATTATTTCAGTCCCACAGATGGATTTCTCCTCAGCTCAGGTTTTGGCAACACACCCTCTACCTTCTCATTCCCTCTTTTATTTATTCCACACGAGGACGGTTTTTGGCACCGGCGGTCTTTGCTACATCTTCCTCATCTTATTTGTATGTTTCCTCTCTTTCACTCTATCGTACATGCCAATTTTTTTTCTTCTTTTTAAAGTCGGAATCCCCCCAAAAAATCTTTCCTCCTACATGCTTTTGTTAAAGTCATTATTGTGTCATATTGTCATCTGAGTGAAAGCAAACATAATCGTCTGCTTACATTCAATTCTGGAAAATTCTGCGTATTATTTCTGATCTGTGAAGTTGGACAGCCTCACATAGGGACATTGTTTGGACATTTTTGGCTCAGTAATCGTTATGATTTCACACAGCAGTCTCATTCATATGAATATTTACTATGATTTTACACCAGGTTTAGGTTTTTCTGTCTAACCTGAATATTCATTGCTGACATGTACACCAATACTTTGTTGGATGGCCTTTGGTTTTTCTCTGTGGCATCATTTTGATAAGCGTCTGCCAAGTTATATGTTGTTATTGCTTTTCTTCTTTTTTTTTTTTTAACACCCCCCCCTTCGGAGGACAATCTCCAACTTTATATTCACATGTTCATTCATTCCTTGTATTTATACATGTTACATAGAGGGAAGGCTTATATAGACGAAAGTGTACAGGGACAGGACGAGACAAGACAGAGAGACAAAACAGGTGTGTGTGTGTGTGTGTGTGTGTGTGTGTGGCCAAACACAGAGTGGTTCTACTGCTGGGTGTTGCGTGGTGGTTCGGTTTAGGTTTTCCAGCGAAATATGATTTAAAAGGGGGAGGAGAGAAGGAGAGAATGGAGGGGGGAGAAGAAAGTGGTGAAGACCCCCACAGGAGAACACCAACAATACCAATGACGACAACCATGGTTATTGTATGTATTTAATTAATTCATTTTTTTAAATCGAGGTCACATCTATTTATTTGTTTGAGAGTAGTGGATGAAAATTAGTCGGTGGCAATTTTTTTAGTCAATGTGTCATTTTACTGTTGGCTGCCTATTTATTTTTGGTCTTCCTCCCGTCTCAAATGCAGTAGGAATGGGATCTCTCTGCGACCGATGCAAGAAACAAGCCACGGGTATGGCTGCGGCTTCGTGCCAAGGGTATGCCACGATGGTATGGGTGTGCCACGGCCTGGGCAATCCATGCATTGGCACCTACAGGCAGTGGCGCAGAAAGGGTCCCCTGGGGCCCCAAGCAAAAAAAAAATAATTTTGTATATATATATATATATATATATATATATATATATACATACAGTACAGGCCAAAAGTTTGGACACACCTTCTTATTCTTCGCATTTTCTTTATTTTCATGACTATTTACATTGTAGATTCTCACTGAAGGCATCAAAACTATGAATGAACACGTGGAATTATGTACTTACCAAAAAAGTGTGAAATAACTGAAAACATCTCTTATATTCTAGTTTCTTCAAAGTAGCCACCCTTAGCTCTGATGACTGCTTTGCACACTCTTGGCATTCTCTTGATGAGCTTCCAGAGGTAGTCACCTGAAATGGTTTTCACTTCATAGCTGTGCCTTGTCAGGGTTACTTAGTGGAATTTCTTGCCTTATTGATGGGGTTGGGACCATCAGTTGTGTTGTGCAGAAGTCAGGTTGATGCACAGCTGACAGCCCTATTGGACAACTGTTAGAATGCATATTATGGCGAGAACCAATCAGCTAAGTAAAGACAAACGAGTGGCCATCATTACTTTAAGAAATGAAGGTCAGTCAGTCTAGAAAATTTCAAAACTTTGAATGTGTCCCCAAGTGCAGTCGCAAAAACCATCAAGCGCTCCAACGAAACTGGCTCACATGAGGACCCGCCCCAGGAAAGGAAGACCAAGAGTCACCTCTGATGCTGAAGATAAGTTCATCTGAGTCACCAGCCTCAGAAATCGCAAATTAACAGCAGCTCAGATTAGAGACCAGATGAATACCACACAGAGCTCTAGCAGCAGACACATCTCTACAACAACTGTTAAGAGGAGACTGCGTGAATCAGGCCTTCATGGTCAAATAGCTGCTAGGAAACCACTGCTAAGGAGAAGCAACAAACAGAAGAGATTTATTTGGGCCAAGAAACCCAAGGAATGGACATTAGACCAGTGGAAATCTGTGCTTTGGTCTGATGAGTCCAAATTTGAGATCTTTGGATCCAACCGCCGTGTCTTTGTGCGACGCAGAAAAGGTGAACGGATGGATGCTACATGCCTGGTTCCCACCGTGAAGCATGGAGGGGGAGGTGTGATGGTGTGGGGGTGCTTTGCTGGTGACGCTCTTGGGGATTTATTCAAGATTGAAGGCAACCTGAATCAGCATGGCTACCACAGCATCCTGAAGTGACATGCCATTCCATCCGGTTTGCGTTTAGTTGGACCATCATTTATGTTTCAACAGGACAATGACCCCAAACACACCTCCAGGCTGTGTGAGGGATATTTGACCAAGAAGGAGAGTGATGGAGTGCTGCGCCAGATGACCTGGCCTCCACAGTCACCGGACCTGAACCCAACCGAGATGGTTTGGGGTGAGCTGGACCGCAGAGTGAAGGCAAAATGGCCAACAAGTGCTAAGCATCTCTGGGAACTTCTTCAAGACTGTTAGGAAACCATTTCATAAGATGAGGAAGATGTCTACATGTCTATGTCTATCTACAATGTAAATAGTCATGAAAAAAAAGAAAATGCAAAGAATGAGAAGGTGTGTCCAAACTTTTGGCCTGTACTGTATATACACACACACACACACACACACACACACACACACACACATATACACATACACATACATACAGGTGGGGGAGGGGCAATTTGGACTCAGGGGGCCCCTTCAGAGAATTTGAGACAGCTAGTTGTTACTGCACCTTCTCACTGCCGCTGTGTAGTGAACTTATTCTTTAGACTGTTTGTGTCAAGTCTGTTGGTCCTTTGGGGGCCCCTGCTGGCTTAGGGGCCCCAAGCAGCTGCCTGCCTTGCCTAATGGCAAGCTGCACCACTGCCTACAGGTACCTCAGAGAGAGGCACCCCCCCCCCCCCCCCCCCCCCCAAAAAAAAAAATGGACCCAACAACATAACAAACACTTGATTTTTTTTTTTTTTTTTTAATTAGTTGTTTAGATTAGTCAACTAATTGAAAAAGTTGAAAGATTAGTCATTAGTGGCAGCACCATCATCTGACGACTCCTGCATTTTTTTAAGCATTTAGAAATTTGCTGCCTTATTAACCCTTAAAGACCCAAACATCTACTGATCTAAACTGTTTAATACCTGTTGATCCACTAATCCTATCAATACATGTAAATAATTGGTGTAAAATACAGTTTGTTATCTTTTCATGGTCATCAGATATGGCTCATTTGGACGTTTAGATTCTAAGCACTATTTTAGAACAGGATTAAACAAAAACTACTATAATGATTTCCATGAAAGCAGATGGATGAAAACATTAAAAAGACTCTGATGGGAGGTTTGAGTCTGTTTCTTAAGAAATAAAAAGATGCAACTTTTAACATTTATTTCTGTCCATATATTTTAGTTCAGTGAAGGCTTTTGGTCGCCAGTGGATGTTTGGGTCTTTATGGGTTAATCACTTTAATAATTACCAAACAGAAGGGTCTTACCTGTTTGTTTAGTGAAATCCAAGTGTGAAATTTGTCTTTTTTTTTTTTGGTAAGAAAGCCACTGAATGGGTTCCACAGGATTGTAACATATGCACGTTTACATTGGTAATTCTCATTGTAAATCTATAGGAAACACATACTGAGCTGCTAAATTCTGAACACATGGCGACATAACTCGACAAATCTTGGTCTGAAACCAAACACAAGCATTTAGGCGCCACATAATAATCATGTCAGAGTGAGATGGAGAGAAGAAGAGCTGACGCTAAATAAAAAACAAACCATTGGAAGTTTGACACATCTGATCCTCAAGGGGCACTAAAAAAAACTGTATGCAGCTTTTGGAATGCAGTGGTTTGTTTTTAACCCTTTCCAGCTCTGTGCAAATAAGATATTGTATGACAGTGGACAGAACAGAGGAGGTCCAGACGCCCAAAACAGATCCCTAGCACTGAAACCCACATTGGACACTGCAGAATAAATAGCTCTGGGACAGTTTCAAAGCCAACAGACGATAATCTGTGTGGAAGCAAAGAGAAAAAATGACAAGAATGGTGTTATAATTAGTTGGAGAACCAGAGAGATGTAAATCATTCCAAATGAAACGCCATCATCTGATTACTGCAATTTTTTAAAGCATTTAGAAATTTGGTGCCTAATTAACCCATAAAGGCCCAAACATCTACTGAACTGTTTAATACATGTTGAGCCACTAATCCTATCAATACATGTACATAATTGGTGTAAAATACAGTTTGTCATCTTTTCATGGTCATCAGATATGACCCATTTGGATGTTCAGAGGCTCCATAGTTACCGTGGAAACACAGTCATCTTCTACACCATTGATTCACCAGTAAAACCCACGGTTTGACTAATAACAGTAGATGGAGACACTTGGTTTATGTTCAGTTATTGATAGATTTGCTGAAAAAAGTCATGTTTTCTTCAGTTTTCTGTTTCTAATATCCTTCAACTTTAATCTGAGCTTTTATGAACATTTACATCAGAGTTCCTCAACCTTTTTTGAGCCACACTGTACAAATGGCATCATGAGCCGACTAGCACCACCCCATGCCCGGAAAAATTGGTGGGATTGGGGGGCCATGATTCTAAAAGTAACACGACTGACATGGTGGGTTAAATCGCTCAGTAGATAAAGCTGTGAGTAAGTGAAAGTGAAACAAATTTGTGACAATGGGGGTGGTGATGTGCCAGACAATATGTGCGCCTCAGTCTGACCAGTCAGATCTCTGTCTGTGTGTGTGTGTGTGTGTGTGTGTGTGGGGGGGGGGGGGGGGGGGGTGTATGTGTCGAGTAATTTATAATGTTGTAAATAGTAGTGACAAGGACACTTTGACATGTGAACTGTCGGAGCCAGTATCCAAACAACCGACCCTTCGGTCATTGGACGACCCGCTCTAACCAACTGAGTCACAGCAGCCCTTTAACACTAACGCTAACACACACGTATGACGATGTCACTTGTGCTCCCCCCACTGAGAACCTCTGATCTACATGATCAGTTAATTAAATATACGAAAATACCTAATTTTCACTGGAAAAAACACAAAGGAGGATACTATTATAATAAATGGTGATAAAATACTTTAGAAAAGATCAACTAAATATTTTGTAACTACCACAGAAGTACCACTGGACCTTTATGGGTTAATTAGCGTATGTGGAGCTAATTTTAGAAATAAAGCGATGTAAACCATAGGGCATGTTTTTGCTGCAGACAGTGAAAAGATGTCTTAAGGGGGAAAAAAAAAGAGTCCAAATGTTGTCACCCATCAACTTCCTGACGTGTCCGACCCTCAGGGCTCTGAGTCGACCGTCGGCGCTGACGGGCTGAAGACGGACTGAACCCAGTGCATGTAATTGCCATTTGCGAGAGCAGTCCCTGTGCAGTCATTCTCAAAGAAACGCCACCAGCCACAAAATGTCTCCTGGAAGACAAAAAGACGCAATTGTGACCCCAGGCTTAAACAGCCGTCAGACTTAATACTGAAGGCATCAAGGTGGTTCCTTTATTTCTATTACTTCCTATAAATTATGCAGCCGGTGAAGTTCTATTAGGGAACCTTTGGGAATTTAATGTAATTATTTAAATTTTCTAAACCACATATACTGTTATGAGTCATACTGACTTCAGACTCTTTCACCCTCAGAGCAAAAAAACAAGATGAAAATTTAATGTTAATCAACTTTCATTAGTGTGAAACTTTCTGCATCTGACATGTGTTAAGAGTCATTCTCAAATCTGACTTTTCAATGATAAAAAATGGTATTTTAAATGCATTACAGTCATCCCAAGCTGGACTTTTAGTTGGAAAAGCAAGTTTGAATCAAATACTGACACTTGTTCCTGATATTAGCTCAGTTTCAGTGACTCAGAGGTCAGGAAGTTTCTCCAATAGTTTACAGGAAGTTTACTCGACAAATATTAAATGTTTTCTACTTCTGTTCCTACAAGTAAATGGTGACAAACGGCTTTAAATGTCTTTCTCTTGAGGTCAGAAAGAGAAATATTTAATGTTAATTTGTTCTATGGTGATGTTATTTACATAAACGTACCATGATCCGTACTTAAAAACCTGGATTCTGTGCGTTCTGCTGCATTTGGTTGTGTAACTAACACTAGTTCACCCACTCACCACTGTATTTTATATCAGTCTGTAGGATGGTTATCTAAATCACATCAGAAGCATTCATCTGTTGTTGTTGTTTTTGTTGTTGTTGTTTTTTACTGCTATAGTGTTGTTAGGTAAACTACCTACGTGCATCTCCAGTCTCTAATCGCTGCTAAACCAACTGCCCAGTTTCTCCTGAATGTTCCCAGGATGAACTCTTAGCTCAGAAAAACTACTTTTATTCATTCTTCATGTGCGTTTAAAGGTATTTTATCAGCTGTTATAAAATAATCTACCTGCTGCTTTACATAATTTGTGTGGATAGTGTAAGTTATAGATAGGGATATGAACAAAAGTATGTGGACACGTTGAATTCAGGGGTTTTTTTTCTAACAGGGGTCTGGGATACAAAACAATAATGACAAATAATGTCAGAATATAGTTTTACATTGGAATAAATATCATCGCATTGGTTAGTTTGGTTTAAATTATCTTTGCTTCCAATATGCCTCAGAGATGGTTTTTACTTAATTTCTCTCAACATTGATTTTTTTTTTTTAATCCATGACTATGATTTTAAATGTTCTTCCTCTAAATGTCTAAAATATTTTTCATGCTCTGACTATAAATGATAATTTTCTACCACATCTAACCATCTACTTTCTTCACATCTCACTGAGGAAGATAAATCTACCATT
The DNA here is from genome assembly GCF_902148855.1 of Sphaeramia orbicularis. NCBI lineage: Eukaryota > Metazoa > Chordata > Actinopteri > Kurtiformes > Apogonidae > Sphaeramia > Sphaeramia orbicularis. Next base: position 47,763,009 of record NC_043973.1, read on the forward strand.
AAACTTTAAGAAAATATTGATTTTTATAAACTATAAGGACATAAATATTGGGACACATCATGTCTACAGCTGTACGATGTCCTGTTCATGATGATCTGAGATAAAAACATCAATATTTCCTTAAAGTTTAATAGGATAAGACTTTATTGATCCCATCATGGGGAAATTTTGCAGCTGACAGAAGCAAAATACAAACAAATTAAGTGCGGGGAAGACAGGCTGAAAAAATGAAATTATATATATAATCTAGGGAAAAAAGTGGTTTTTACCAAAAAATAAATAAAACCTGGAATTTCCCCTTGTGAGACTAATAAAGGCATATCTTATCTTTTATCTTAAATAAATGCACAGGATAATATTCTAGTAAATGGTAATAAATAGACTGGAAAAGATTAAATATAGAGAAAAAAAATTGGAAGAAACAAATAGTTTTTTATACATACATATATATGTGTGTGTGTGTGTGTGTACATATATATATATATATATATATATATATATATATATGTGAGTTTAAACTAAAACAGAAAAAAAACACATTGGCCTGGTTATTTTAAGAAGTAGGGTTGATATTTTTGAAAAATAGAAATTTTTTGCAACAATAACAGGGTTCCCGCCAGGTCTTAAAAAGTCTTAAAAGTGTTACATTCCCAAATCTGCATTTAATAGCTTACAAAGTCTTAAAAGGTATTACATTTGATATGGTAGGTCTTCAGTTATGTTGTCATAAAGTTGTTTGCTGTATTGTAGGGATGTAGCAATATGAAAATTTTATATCATGGTTATTGAGACCAAAATTATCACAGTTATCATTATTATCGCAGTATTGTTGTAATGTGATCAAAATGTTCAAAAAGTACTTATACACACACTGAAATAATGTAACCAAGTTGTATTTTGAAAAAAAAAACAAAACAAAAAAAAACAAACAAACAAATACATAACACACACAATGTACTTTCTGTTGGCAGAAACATGAAAATATTGACATGTCAACATCAAACATACAAATGTGCATTAAAGATAGCACCTTATGGACATATCCAATATCTGCACCAGGGGTGGGAATTGATAGGATTTTATCAATATCAATGCCATTGTCCATTCTGCTTACCAATCCAATTCCTTAACAATTCTCTTATTCATTCCTGAGTGTTTTTTTGAGTGGGAAAAAAAGTAGTTGGACAGGTCACCGTGGAGCTTGTTTGACCATGTTCCAGATCAAATCATTCACAATGTTATGTATACACCATTATACACACAAACAGAAAGTGAAACACAATCATATTTTCCTGAACTGTTTAATGAACAAATATAAATATTCTGAAAGAATGAGGATTTAAAAACATGTTAAGGTGATCTGATCCAGACTGGTCAGTGGTTCAGTCCTGGTCAGTGACAGACCAACCATAACAATGGCATATGGTCCAGTTCCTCTGGAGGTCAGTCAAAGGATTTCCTGTTGAATGTCCTTCAGTTCATAAAGCCTCCTTTCCTTTGGGTTCTACACACATCATGTGTCGTTGTACAGTTGAAGCTCACTGGTTTGGGCCCCATTTGAACTGGCACAAGTTCGTCCTGAGGGTCTGTATTGAGACGGGGTCTCTGCTGGGTGAGGATCTGAAGCAGCGGGGGCCGGGGAGGGGTTAACAGTAGCGCGGATCCGGTCTGTGCGCTCACTCGCTCGGACGAACTGGGTCCGCGCTTGTACGGACCGGGTCTGTGCGCTCACTCGCTGTGACGGACTCGGGTCCGTGCACACGTGCTCGGACGGTCCGTTCCTTGCAGGAGCCCATTATCCCCAAACTCTGGAGCTCTGTCCATGCAGGTGCTTCCACCATGTTTTCAGAGGCCAAACATTGCAAACTGCATACGTACGCCTGGAGTGCCGTTGTTTCTCCAGGAAATGAGCAGTATCGCCGTGATTTTCAAAGTGCGGTAATCGAACACGGTTATCATGATAATTAGAATTTAAATGGTAATACTAACCGTCGGAAATTTTACCGCGGTTTATCAATATACCGGTAATCGTTACATCCCTACTGTATTATTTTTAAATGTGTCTGTTACTTGTCCAAACTGTCCAAATTGAAGTTAGTTGAGTCAGTTCCACCCGTTCCAACCTGATCATTTATATTGAAATTAGGAACCAGTTGTCTCTAACTTTGCAGCCCCCGGTGAGAAATGACTGAACGATGAGAAGCAAGGTATTGGAATAAATAAATACATTTTCCTAAATTCTTGGAGTCACAATTTTTTTTCCAGTTTGATTGAAATGGGCATTAAATTCTGTTCAAAGTCACCTTAAAAAGACCTTCAAAAGTCTTAAATTTAAATTGTAATAACCTATAGGAACCCTGTATAATGATGAGTACATGCCTTACAAACATCTTCACAGCCATAACATACATTATCAGTCATTTTTAGTTCGATTTTACAGGTGAAGTTTCAGACAGTCGATGATTCAGTGAGGACGTATTATTGATCACCAGCATTCATTCAATGTGGGTTACAAAGACAAGATGATGGGGATTATGAGCAGCAGTTTGAGCTATAATTCAGTCTTTTTTTATTCTTTTTTTTTTTGTTTTTTTTGATGGCAGTCTGAGGGAACATGTGGTTTACATTTCTGTGTAAACACCAGATGGCATTCATTTTGATAGAAAAGAGTGAAGTACAGTTTTGACAGCACCATTCAAGTGGCCCAGCCTGAACAAAACAAAAGTAAATAAATAAATAAAAAAATAAAACAAGTGGCCAAGCCTGTGATTGAACAGTTCCCACAAATGCATCAGATCCATGTGTTTGAGACATTCACTGTCCCACCTTTAATGGGCTTCCTGTCATTATATTATTCAAGCTCTGAGGTAACAGATGAGGCGTTTTCTACCGTCAATGGAGAACTCACTGGTACCGACTGAAAAGGAGCTGGTTAAAAGCTTTTTTCATACATATGTGGTGAATTTAATAGTGATTTAGTTGAATTTCCTCCAGCTTTCCCATTATTTGTATAGGTCTTATTATGAAAACATTCATTTCCATTCAAGGAAGGATGAGCATAAGCATGTTTTGTTGAATAACTCAGTAACTGTATGTTAAATATTGATGTATTTTTTTTAAGAATCAGAATACTTGATTAATCTCAGGAGAAATTATTGTGTTACAGTTGCTCGGGGCAAATATAATAAAAGTAGCAGGCAATGAAATTACCAATAACACAAAAATATGTATTATATATTATATTACTATTTGTATATATTATTGTACTAGACAGATGTTATCAATATTCTAATTAAAAGAAGTGTAGATAAAGAAGTGTGCAAAAATATTGTTGTGAATATTGAAATGTTTAAAAAGATATTGTTATGCCCACATGTCCTTCAATCTATGACACAAAGTAAACAAAGCATTACACATACAAAGTAATATTTTAACCCTTGAAATCCTAAACAGTCACTGATCTAAAATGTCTAATACCTGTTGATCAGTTAATTCTATCAATACATGTCAATAATTGGTGTAAAATACAGTTTGTCATCTTTTCACGATCATCAGATATGACCCATTTGGATGTTCATAGGGTCCGTAGTTACCGTGGAAACACCATCATCTTCTACAACATTGATTCATCAGTAAAACCCATGGAGTTGGATCAATGACAGTGGATGGAGACTTTTGATTTTGAGCTTAGTTAATGATATTTTTACTAAAAAAGTCACTTTTTCTTCAGTTTTCTCTGTTTGAGATATAATAAGCCTCAACTTTAACACTTTCAGTGCCATGGGCCGATTAAATCGGCTTTACGAAAACAACCTGTAAAGTGCCACGGGCCGATCAGATCGGCTTTGGAGAACACGCCACATTTGTGTACAAACAAACCATCCACCCCCATTTCTTTCTCACATTTCGATGACGTTCTTTCTGTGTCCCCCTTTTGAGACCAAGCAGACGGGAATTTGAGGTCACGCGACCGAATAATATTTTAATATCTTTTTAATGTTTCTTATTCTCCGGTGTTTCATCAGAGGGAGTCCTCCATGCCGGGGGGCGGCTGTGGACTCCGGGGGCTGTGGTGCCTTCTCTCACTGGGGTCCGCTCCTTTCTGGTGGGTGGGGGTCCCAGTTGGCCCTCTCCCACTAGTTGGGATGCGGGGCTGTGTTGCTGGTGCCTGGTCGCCGGGGTCGGCGGCTGCATCCTGGTGCGGATGGCTCCCTGAGACAGCGCCTCCTAAATTGATGTTTTACTTTTACTTGTACATTTTTGTTCTGGTCTACCCGTGCTCAGTCAGTCTTCTTAAGTATGTGTGAGCTTGTGGATTTGCATGTATATGTGGGTTTGCATGTATATGTGGGTTTGCATGTATATGTGTGTGTGTGTGCGGGTGAGTGGGTGGGTGTGGGTGGGTGGGGGGCGGTACTGATTTTTAAACTGATATGTAAAGCACTTTGTGCTACAGTTTTTAATATATGTAAAGTGCTATATAAATAAAGATTATTATTATTATTATTATTATTATTATTATTATTATTATTATAAATTATGCAAATTACGATCAATAATGAATCGGCTGCGTCCGGTGCGTTTTGGATCTAATCAGCAATCGGTCGGATGTTACCGAGCGGTTTCCTGCAGGATTCTTCAAATATTAAAAAAACGACGCGAAATACTGAAAAACGGCCAAATTCTGTGGCACTTTTAAGGCTTATTAGCCCCTTAACTGTCTGGCACTTAAAGAGTTAATCTGAGCTTTTATGAACATCTACATGATCAGTCAATTAATTATAAGAAAATCTAAGATTTTCACTGGAATAAACACCAAATACAGAGGATAATATTGCAATAAATGGTGCTGAATCACTTGAGATAGGTTAAATAGAAACATTAATTTGGGAAGTACCACAAAGTCACCCTGGGTCTTTATGTGTTAATGTTCTGTTGTAAAAAAAGAATAAAAAAGAAGGGGATAAGAAATCGAGAAGTGAAGACACTGGAGATATACACAGGAAAATAAATGTACAGATAGATTGTTTTGTTGTATTCTGAAAAGAAAAAAATAAACAGAAAAACAACTTTGTAAAATGTTATAGGTGCATGTAAATTCTCCTTTACAAAATCAAATAAAAACTTGAATTATACAAAGAAATGCCAACACGCTCTCACCCTCCGACTATACCAACCACATAACATATGCAGATTGTTTGTGCAGTGGATGTTCTCAGATCTGTTTGTATTAACTTTAGGGTTGAGTCACAGATGAAACAAAGATGGTGTTTCATGGATTCTGTCATATCTTTAGTTTTTTTGGATGCGTCACAGCCCTGCAAATGCTCCGTTTTCCTCTGAGTTTGTGTAATGTTGGTAAGTTGACAACCACACTCTGCGACAGGCTGTGGAAGGGATAAAGTTACTAAGCAACTGAAAGCTAATACCAACAAATAAATGCTGACAGCGTGATCAAAGATGGGAGAGAGGGAGTTAAACTGAACTGTGATCACCTGTCTGTTTACTTTTATCCGTATCCTGTCTTTCACTGCTGTTTCCGTCTGTTGTCAGCCTGTCTGATGGACAACTCTGTGAAAACTGAAAATTAAAATGCCAATAGTCATTTATACTTTAATTTAAGAATATAAACACATCACGACTCATTTCCATCTAAAAAAGCCACATAAAAAATACAAATAGATCTATATTTAGGTGTATTACACATGTACTATGCCTGGTTAAGAATGTCTTAATAATTGAAATGGAAGTGTAATGTATATGCCCATTTATTATAGTGAAGGAATCATTTTCAACCTCTTTGTTTTCTTTTTAACTGCTAATCCGCACATATGCTTTAAAAAAGTATAGTAGAGTTCTTAAGTGATATCACTCGCCTCCATTTTTTATGAGTTATGTATTAAAATTGTCAATATTACATACTTAGATAAGAAGAATTGGAAAACAAATTTAAAAAGTGCTGCTTAACTGATGTTTTCAATGTATATGATTATGTTATTCCACATATATATTGGTTTATTTCCATTTATACAGTATATTTATAAATGTTTTAGTATAAAGAACCTGTAAATTGAAGGTACTGTGAATGTTCAGTGTTTCGAAGTAGATCTGGAAGCTCTGAGACAAATTAATGCCCAGAATTTCACATTTTGACTCAAGACTACAGCCCAATACCAATTCTCATTTTCACCCCTCCCTCTTACCCCTGCCCCTTGGCCCTTGCACTTGGCACTACCCCTTGAAACTCTGTTGCAAGGGTTAGTGGTTATAACATTTCCCTACGAAATGGTCCAACCCTTCCAGACCTGTTACGTCATCAGCAGTCATCAATGCCGCTACAGATGCGACAACTTTGTTTCCTTAAGTATTCCCCTTGTCGTCAGCAGCTGTAATCGTCTCTGTTCCATGGGCTTTGGTCATCTTTTTACGGCTATCAACCGCAAACTACAGAAATGCTCAAAAGAAAAGACGCATTCAACTTTTTGCTACGTTTGTCATAAACAAGCAGTTTATAACAGATTGAAAGGGCTGTAAACGGACGATCAAATGATTAAGTTATTTATGAAGAACATGCATACATTTGTGTGTTTCTTTCATCACACTGCTGCACTTTTTTGCTGTGTTTACCTCCATCTTGCCGATGTTTCGAAAATTTCTCGTACTCCTTTGTTTGTAGTGTGGTCCTGAAAAATCTCCAGCCCTCCCCCTCCGAGTTACCGAGAATCGGGACACCCCTACCCCTTCACATGAACGCGCAAAGTGAAGGGGTAAGGCTAAGGGGGAGGGGCCAAGAGGTGAAATGGGATTGGGCCTATATCTTGGAAAATACATCCAACCAGCATTTTTGACTGAATTTTTCATTACTAGTTCCTCAAACACTTGTGAAGCAGTGTATTCTGTAGCTCTTATTTGTGCCATAATGAATGTGTTCAGACCCTAACATTGTGCAAAACTAATTCATCACAATTTCCTACTTTGAGTCCATGAACAAATCTAATTTGCTTCGGAAAGATAGAAAATTAGAGCAGACAGTGATTTATTTGGAAGTCTAAAACACACACGTTCAGTTTTCTAAATAAGAAAAAGTACTCTTATGTCAGAGTTACAAAATAAAAGAAACCGCAAAATCACATTTTGGCAGTATTATTATTATTATTTGTTAAAATTGTGGTTTTAAATGAACTGAATAAAACTCCTGATATTATAGAAATTAGAAAAAGTAAATGAACTCGTTCAGGTCATGTACCACAAAAGCAGTTCTTGTTCTTGTTCTTTGAGGTTGTTTTGTTGTAAATGACGGTTTCTACAAGTTATATCCACAGAATCAGACACAAATAATACATTTGTGTCTTCCGCCAACCGTGCATCAGTATTGGTTTTCTTGTTGCACTTTACCACTGCCAAAGAAGTCAATAGACCTTTCCTTTTGTATGCGGTTGCCCATGGTAACAGGCATTGTTAGGGATGACAGAAGGCTGACTTTTCACCTGGCCCGCCATGGCCTCTCCTGCCTCTGTATCAAGTCTTCTGGCTCTCAGCCCACACAGTTTACCACAGATGACTCTAACTCAACAAACAAAGCCAAGAAACACAGAAATGAATGTTCTGGGGTGACATGATGGGCAGGAGGAGGGATGCTCGTCGTGCCCGTCAATGGTGCAAGAGAAGTATTTTCTCAAAGATCCCATAACAATGAAAAAGGAAAGAAATTAAGTCAATTATTTATATAAAAGTCCATCAATCTTCAGACTATCATCCCTTTTGCTTCAGTTTTAGCTGTTTATATAAAATAACCTCTTGATTTACCCATGATTATCTACATGATCTGTAAATGAAATATAAGAAAACACCTGGTTTTAACTGAAAAATGCCAAATGCAGAGGATGAAATTATAATAAATGGAGAAAAATATTTTTTCTCTGTTTCTGATTTAATAACCTTTGAATTTACTCTGAGCTTTTATGAACATCTACATGATCAGTAAATTAAATATAAGAAAATACATTATTTTTTACTGAAAAGAATGCAACTTACAGAGGATAAAATTATAATAAATGGTAATAAATCACTTAAGAAAGGTTAAATCAACAGGAAATACATTTGAGAACGGTTACAAAAGAAGCACTGTCCTTATGGGTTACCATTGGAAAATGTATTCCTTCAATCCATTTGCCAAATTCAACAACTGTGATAGAAAATCACTCCACCCTATCTGAGTCCAGCCTCCTTTTCATCTCTAAGTTAGCTTTTTCTACCAGTTCGTCTGCAGGACTGATATTCTAGTTTCATGTTGCATCACTAGAAAATCAATAAAACATGCAGATGTCAAAGAACCTGAGCTTCCTCCTGGAAAACACCCAAATTTCAATCTCTTTTGAATGGAGTGCAACTTGTTTGAGGTCGGAATTGTTGTCCAGATGCCAGGGTTACCGTGAGGTCATTTAATACCTTAAAAAAGTCTTTTAAAGGTATTAAATTTGATATGGTCGGTCTTAAGTTATGTTGCCATAAACTTATTAGCTGTACCTGAGGGGTGTTTGAGGTTTTATTGCGTTGAGTCTCCTGGTTTGTTGTTGACGCTGGATTTTTAATTGAAGAAATATGTAAGTATGTAAGCACAGCAAAAGCCGAGCATGTACCCATACACATATATTATGTCTTGTAACAGGACTAAAGCTCAACAAGTTGTGGAAGATCAGATTGAAGCAGTCTTTAATACTACAGGGTTCCCACGGGGTCCTAAAAAGTCTTTTAAAAAGGGCTCATATTTCTCTAAACCCACTTTTATTAATTTTAGGTTCATTTATTTGTGTATTTGGACCCTAATAGTTCATACAGTTTGAATTTGAACCCTCCAGGTGCTGCAAAGCTATCTTTATTTTCATTTGGGTAAAAATCGAGTGGATTTCTACAACCTGTTTTAATTTGTGCTTAATTTGTTATGTTTTATAACTAGTTATATCACCACATTTGCAGATATAAGGTCCAGACTTCCAACGAACATTTCTCCAGTACGACATAATTGTTTAGCAGCAGCAGCGGTTGTAGTCCACACTGAAAATATGTCCAAACTTGGAGCCGATTACCTAAAATGTTCAGTTGTTGGTTGAACAGGACAGAGCAGCACAGCCAACAACCTGGAGGGGGCGGGGCCTGAAGTGACTCATGTGCATTTAAGGGCCAGCGCTCCAAACCACCTTTCTGGTGTCGTTACTCAGAAATAGGGTTGAAGATGGACCTGTGGAGTTGAATTCATGAAGAATTCAGACCCAAGCAGAGCATTTACAGTTTATGGAGACCACAGGGAAATGTTGGAAAATGAAGAATTCCATTTAAAAAAAAAAAAAAGCAAAAAATCACTCCTTTAAAGTCTTGAATTTACAAATGTGTATTTAATACCTTAGAAAGTCTTTAAAGGTATTACATTTGATATGGTAGGTTTTAAGTCATGTTGCTATAAACTTGTTGGCTGTATTGTGTTTAAATGTGTCTGGTAAATGTCCAGAGTACAAAGACAGTAACGTTAGTGGACTCAGTTCCACCCAATTTATATAGAAACTAGGAGCCAATTATCGCTAACTTTGTAGCCCCCGATGAGAAATGACTCTCAACGGTGGGAATCAAGGTGTTGGAATAAAAATATATTTTCCTAAATTCCAAGAGTCACAAATTTTTGCCAGTATGACCATGAAACAGGCATTAAATTGTGTTCTAAGTCGTCTTAAAAAGGTCTTAAAAAGTCTCAAATTGGGGTGGGTGGAGGGCAGTTGGATAAGAAGTGAATACAACAGTTTCTTTTTTTATTATTGAAAAAGGTGATAAAATATCTCCAACATTACCATTTGTACAGATGATATCTATTAGAGACCTTTTCATATTTCCTATTTTATATAAACAAAAGTGTAAAAAAAAAAACCAAAACAAATCATCATCAACTTAAAAACAATCATAGCGTTACAATACCTCTGGGTTCTTTATGCAGAAAAACATCAAAACAATGAATAAATATAAGGATAGTTTACAAAAAAGAAGGCATTTTTAGAGGAGTGATACAAATTCAGCGGCTAGAGGATACAAACTTCATCCATTTGTCCCAAATATGATAAAATATATCCCTCTGGATTCTGATAGAGTAAGTCCATTTTTCCATTTTGAAAATTTGCAATATGAGCTCGTACAAATCTTCTGTTGTTGTTGGAGTTGGGTTTAACCACCTTCTGGTTACAACAGTTTCATGTTCAAGTTGTATGTTTGTTGTTGTACATGTGAAAATTGAAAATAAAAAACAAAAAGTCTTAAATTGAACTTGTAGAAACCTATAGGAACCCTGACATTCACACTGTGTTATCTATAAGACACTAATGCAGCCGTGCTACATGTTTTTTGCAGTTATAGTCTGGAAATGTCCACTCCTGCCATGTAACCACTGCAGTAGAAATGATGACAATAAAGACCTATAAGCAGACGTGATGACTCTTCAGAGATCGGTCAAATGTACATTCCATTATAGAGAAAAGAAAGTGGTCCTCTGAATCACCAAGTGGTCTACCTCATGGCCATTAGTGAGACACTGGAAAAACGAGAGTCCACGGCTTCGCAGCACCGACACCAAACACTGACTCTTCACAGAATGAACCTTTTCCATTTTCCTGTTTGAACAGAAGGTACCCAGCGTTCAGTCCATGTGCAGCTGCTTCACCGTCTCTTTAAGCGCTTAAGAGCCAGATGCTTGGCTGTTTATTCGCCACATCTAATTAGGCCTGCAAGTATAAAAGTAGCCTGTTTGGGAGAAACAGAACTAGAGTGTTGTTTCTCTTTTCTTCTGTACTGGTCCTTTTTGTAACACACACCTCAGGAGCTCTCCCTAACAGTGACATTCGAGTTAATTATTGTACGACTGCTGTTTATTCAGATGAAACCTCAGTCAGTTTAGACAGTAGTTAGTTGGTCCCCATACTGTTTGCCACCCCACACCACCCCCCATTGTTTCTTTTTAAAGTTCTTCAGACATGAGGACAGACCTGGTCAGTGGAGGTTTGAAGGAGACCACATATAGTTATACCCCTGAAATCCAGTTTCAGAGATATAATGTGGACATTTACAGTTGTTTCTGCTGATAAATATGCTAAAAACTTCAATTTGCTTTTTTCTTTTTTTACTAAAACACAGTTTTAAGCATTTATTTCCCCGCCCCCCCAAAGGGGAGTCAAGAACTATTGTTTTTGGTTCAGTTTGTTTGTTTGTTTGTTTATTTAACACTCTAGCAGCAAAACTATTGGTTGAATTCATACCAAATTTTGTTTATATATTGTCCGTGATCCAGAATAGATCTGATTACATTTTGGGAAAAGTAGGTCAAAGTTTCAATTTTTTATGAATTTTTTTGATCTTTTTTTTCCCCATTTACTTATAATGGGCAAAATTTCACGTCTATTAAAACTTCAATTTTGTTTCAATTTACTTCAAACTTGGCACATATATAGAGGCAATTGATATGCTGACATCAGAACAAAACAAAAGTGCAAAAGAATTGGCCATAAAGACATTTTGTGGTACTTTTATTGTGAAGAAAACATGATGACACCTAGGCAGCCTGTTATAAATGTCTTAAATGTTGATGAGTAAAGTCATTATGGTAAAATAGGTAGGAGACGACAATCCTTCTACTGCTTTATGAAAGTCACAGATTCTAGAAGTTTTGACTTCTTTAAGGCTGGGATATTATAACAGTGGAAGGACTTTTCTATTGAGATGGAAGAACCTATCAAAAGCCCAGAAATGGACATTAGTTGTGGTTACTTCTGGTCATCCCTGAGCCCGTGTCTCCACCTACCAACTGAAAATGACCTTTCCAAAATGAATGTCATGTAGAACATCTAACAATTATCGCAATAAATTTTGGTTCAAAGGAAAGTTAACGCTGATGTAGAAGTGTCAGAACCTTTTTTTTTTTTTTCAGTTCTGTCCATAAGCACACACAGTATGTAGGATGGATTAGTGACGTGTTCAGACCGAGAGTCTGTGGAAAAATAATGACTGTTTTGTCCTTAATATCATGTACCGATATGTAGATGCTGTGTTTTATTTCATGAACCAGTCTTAATGATGAAGAGAAACCTCATCAAAATGTAAGCTTTTAATGGTAATGAGCTAATGTTTGTCAGTCATCAGGTGTAATTATTCTCCTGAATTCTGCACATGAACGCCAATAACTTTGGAACATGGAAAAATGAATGTATTTATGTCATTTGAGCTGCCTGCACAGATGGTAGCATGATTTATCACTAATTACTGAAATCTAGCAAACATCACAAACCTAATTAGAGCTTTTCCTTATATATAATTGTATGATAATAGTGGCAAACCCAAGTTTTTGCATCAAAGAATAATTATTTGTCTCTTTTAGATCAACCACAGAAAGAATTAGACATAAATGGAGTACTTGTTGTTGAGCTGCAGTGGGTGCGTTCTCACACTGTGCCTGGACATGTTGGAACACAGAGCTGGAAAATGTCTTTCTGCATGGTGTATTTTGCTAATTAGCCTTCTGAAGGTAGCAGACTTAGCTGTTGACAGCTCTTACGTGTCTTCAACAACATACCTGTAATGAGTGTGTTTAGTTCTCCTGGCTTACACACTGTCAGACGATGCTTTGAATTAAAATCCAGCCTCGGATGTTGGAACTGGTTCATCCTCGGTCAGTGGAGCTGCACCGGAGGGTTTCGCAATTACTTCAGTTGAAGGTTGTTGTTTTATTATGTCCGTGTTTCCTGAATTGTCAGCCAACTCTGACTGATTCTTAATTCACTTGCGCCACCGTAAGGTCAGGAAAATATGGGTGCTTCTATGAAACTGGTCCTAAAAATCAGACAGAAGGGCTAAAAATTCCAACCAGATGTAGACTAATGTTATGAAGCAAGTTTGGAAGCACTATGGGTCTGTTTTAAAAATAAATACTTACTGAGATAAACTATAATAACTATATTTCAGATAAACCACATTTTTATATTATGTTTTATACAAAATCTGCATGTAACATGGTCAAAAGGACACGAAAATGACACTTTTTTTGAAATATGTTTTTATTCTCTCACAGGTACATTTAATTACTTGAAGTAATTATGCCACAAGGTGTTTCACAAAAATGACTGCTGTCCAAAATAATTCACGATTTGTGTTTAAATGCATGGGTTCTGCGTGTAACACCAGTGGACACGATGGGTTACACAAAAACCTGGAATGAGACTGAGATTCATGAAAACCCCCATGTGTGGATTAGAAAAACCACTAGGATTGACACATTTAACACAGTGTCTTTATTTGTAGTCTACATAAGACCATTTACAGACATGTTTTCAGATCTAATGCGCTGACACTAAGGTAGTTTTTCATGTCCAAATTTGGGTCCTGGTTTTGGCCCCAGTATTTGATTAAAAATTCAGTAATTTTGGGATGGCTCGGAGCAAGAGTATATTTTTTTTGCATTTATCTGAGGTCATCATTAGGTACATCCTGGGGAGAAATATATCTAAATTTTTATTTTATTATTGGGTCTAATAAGTTGGAAAAGTGCCAGATACCAAAATAAACCCAGTTTCATAGAAGCACCTATATATAGAAACAAGCTGAGTCGGTCTGATGTCCTCTGTAGTTCTCATTAGGGGTGATTTTTACTAAAGACCAGTGTTGTCTGATGTTGAACAAGACCAAGTTATGACTATGTGCAGAGCAGTGTTGGGAGTAACGTGTTACAAAAGTAGTACATCACAGTAACTCATTACTTTTTGCTGTGACGCAGTAGTGTAAGGCATTACTAATCAGTTTTCGTAATATTTTACTTGGTACATGTTCAACAGCAGTTGCGTTACAACACACTGGTCTCCAAATAAAAAAAAAAAAAGATTCAGAATAAAAGTAGTAAAATTTTACCACATGTGAGTAACTGATAAAGTAGAAGTTTCCAAAATACAATCGTGGGTCAAAATGTGAAATTTGAGAATTAACCAGAGAATGGGTTTAACACCAAAGGAATATTAGTGTCAGAGCTACCAGATCTACTTCAAAACACTGTCTGCCCATGACAATACATTCACTTTACAGGTTCTATCAGTGGAACATTTATAAATCTATTGGATAAATGTACATAAACCAATATATATGTGCAATAACACTTTATCATACACCTGGAAAACATCAGCAAAACAGCACTTTTATCATTTGTTTTCCAATTAATCTGATTTAAATATATAACATTGAGCACATTTAATGTCTGAGGCAGATAATTTCTAAAAAAACAAAACAAAAAAAAAACAAAAACAAAACAACAGTGTAGACCAGTGTAATTTAATTGCTCAAACGTTAAAAAATAAATAAATAAATAAATGTTTAAAAAAAAAACAAAAAAAAAAACGCAAGACTGTGAGACCTTAAGGAATCAAAAATGCATTTTTTCTCTTTTAGTGTAAAAAAAGAAGGGAAATTACATGAAAGTCTTCACATTTACAAACTACCCTTTCACAAAGTTTTTTTCATGTTATTCACGTTTTTAAAGGATAGCTTGTAAATGTAAACATTTTCTTGATGTAATTTTACTTTTTTCACCCTAAAACATAGAGAAAACTTTTTCAGTTGACATTTTTTAAAAATATTATGTTATTATTTTTGTGGTCTGGCCCACTTCAGATCATATTGTGCTAAATGTGGCCCCAGAACTAGAATGAGTTTGACCTCCGGAACTGGTCTTTGGCCATCAATAGTGTTCACACAGAAATATGTGTGAGAAACTCAAAACATCTTGGGTAAAAATAGAATAAAATATATAATTACAGCCTCATTCCTGATACAGACTCATTCATTCAGTTGCAGACTCCAAAGGTCAGAGGTCGTAGCCGTATGTCGTCGCTGTCTTTTTTTTCACCTAGTGTTTGCTCCAGATTAGAAAGAAAAAGAAAAAAGTAGAAAAGCTGAACAGAAAGGTAGAAAGGAAAGCTGCATTGTCATTTTTTCTCTTTGTGACTCTGGTGTCATGGTGGAAAAGGATGATCTCCCTGTAGAATTGACCGCTGGCATCACTGAAGCAGCACAGATGTCTGAGGAGGAGGCGACGGAGAGGGCGCAGGATTATAGACAACGACCACAGGAAGACATACTTTAGGGTGACAAGTCGACACACCGAGATTTTTGACAGAGACAAAAGGGCCTGAGGCGGAATGAAAGGAACAGAGGAAACAGAAGAAACAGAGTAGCTCATCAGTGGCGCTCAGTATTCTCTTTTCCGTCCTTACTTATTCTACATCCAGGCCTATAAATAGCCCACGGGTACGAGCCTCCAGCTGACAAATAGGAGAGCGGTGGCAGTTCATCTCAGGACGTTGCTCCGGGTGAGAGGAGGCGACGCCGTGGCCCTGCGAGGCATAACCTGGTAGCTATTAATCCCTCAACATGTGTAGAGGAGAAAAATGACGAGATGAAAGAGGGAGAAGGGAGGGCCAAGTGAAGTGGAGATTAGGAAAAAGGGAGGGAAGGATGTGAGAGCTGAAGGGAGACAGCGAGAAGGACATGAGAGGGAAGAGCAAACGTTTAGACGAGGAAGGATTATTCATGTCTGTTTTTTCAATATAATTTGTTTTCTGCTTTATTACTGTATGTATATGGTGGATATTTACTTCCATTTCTTGTAGATTTATACATATGCAAATCTTGTATTTTTATTAGTAAATTATTTCAGTATTAACTGGGTTCCCACAGGGTCTTGAATTTATAAATCTGCATTTAATACCTTAAAAATAGTCTTTAAAAGATTTTAACCCATAAGGACCCAGTGTGACTTTTGTGACTGTTTCCTAATGAATTTTTCTGTAAGTGATTTATCACCATTTATTATATTATCCTCTGAATTTTGCATTTTTCCAGTGAAACTCATCTATTTTCCCATGTTTTATTGACTGATCATGAAGATGTTCATAAAAGCTCAGAGTAAAGTCAAAGGGTATTGTGTCAAAACAGAAAAAAACTGAAGAAAAGGTGACTTTTTTCAGAAAAATCTCTCATTAACTGAACATAAACCCAGTGTGTCCATCCACTGTCATTGATCCAACTCCATGGGTTTTACTGGTGAATCAATGCTGTAGAAGATGACGGTGTTTCCATGGTAACTACGGAGCCTCTGAACATCCAAATGGGTCATATCTGATGACCATGAAAAGATGATTTGACATGTATTGATAGGATTAATGGATCAATAGGTTAGATCAGTAGATGCCTTTGGTCGACAGCTTGGGAGAGTAATTAATCAACTGAATACATAGGAGATCAAATAGACACCAAACCATGATCATTTTCACATATGTAATAGAAACTTAAATATATCTTGTGCCGTTTAGAATATCTGTGTGCATACGATATGTTATACAGCTAGTTAACATCTGTTTTTTTATTCAGAGACAAACTGCTGATCTACGAACTAACAAATGTTCTGTTGTTTTGACCTCAACAATAGACGAGCACCACCTCCATACTTTAGTCTTTTACCTTATGTTTCACACTGAAGGCAGAGTTTTTCCACTTATACCATATGATAATGAACAGATGCTGCTCAGGAACCTTTGCCATTATCAGATATCTGAATATAACAGAACAGAATAAAATGCCTTTATTGTCACTCAAACCATATATAACCATATATGGATGCATGGACTGCTCAAAACACAGTCTCATCCGTAAGTCCACATGGTAATAACTAACAAATAAAACCAATAAACAAGTGGTTCCGGGCATAACAGACCCCGCCTCTCGAAAAGTATTAAAGCTTATTTTAGAATCAATCCAGCTGATGTCATCATGTCTATGCGTGTGCTGATGTCATATCAATTTCCTCTATATATGTGCCAAATTTGAAGTAAATTGAAACAAAATGTATGTTTTAAGAGACATTTGAAATTTCACCCATTATGAGTATATTGGAGAATTTTTTTTTTAAAAATTCATAAAAAAATTGGAACTTTGACCTACAGTTCCCAAAATGCAATCATGTCTATTGTGGGTCACTGGCAATCTATAAACCAAATTTAGTATGAATTCAACCAGTAGTTTTGCTGCTACAGTGTTAACAACCAAACCAAACCACAATCAATGCCTACCCCTTGCCTCCCTTTCGGGTGGCGGGGTAATAAATGTTAGAAAACTAGAAGCACTCGGAGAGCGCAGACCTCCACCAAGGCAGATCAGTGCCCCCCCGATCACCACCAAAATTTAATCATTGGTTCCTTGTGCCAGTATCAACATTTCCTGAAATTTTTATCCAAATCCGTCCATAACTTTTTGACTTTTTTTACTTTTCTTGCACGCGGACAGACAAGCAGACAGACAAACCAACACCGGCAAAAACATAACCTCCTTGGTGGAGGTAAAAGCTTTATATCTGAATTTTTCATCATTTATGGCCCAGTTACAGAGAGTGGAAGCCCACTGTGTTACTGTTGAAGTCCAAGGCCCGATCCCAATTCACCCCTTAGCCCTTCCTCTTAGCCCTTGCACTTGGCACCAACCCTTGAAACTGGGTAGGGCAGTGGTTCCCAACCTTTTTTGGCTCATGAATCCATTTTAACATCACAAATTTTTGGTGACCCCAGACATTCAAAACAGAGACTTTTTTTTTTTTTTTTTTGCTAAAATGAATTTGTTTTTAGCTTACCGGCCAATAAGCCATAAGCTATTGTCGTCATGCCGTGTCCGTTAACAAAAGTTAATGACATTATTTGGATCCGGATCTGATTCTGGATTTGGTGCGACTTTAAAAATTTTCCCCATTATAAGAGATAGGAAGTGGATCGATGCAATAACTCAGTAAATATAAATGATATCCAGTGTAAATTTCTACAGTCCAGCCCTGATGGGGAGATGACCAAAACATAATGGCCACATGCTGATCAGGATCTTCTTCTGGATCCGGGAACTTACGGAAAATTTAACATGGGCTCTTATGGGAAAAAAAAGTCTATCGTCTTTTTCTCTGAAACTACAGTTCTGATTGACTTCAAACTTGGTATACAGCTTCTTTATGATGATGTCAGCACAAGGTATTGAAATTATTTCAATCCGAATCTGATTCTGGATTTGGTGCAACTTGGAAAATTTACCCTTTGTAAGAGATAGGAAGTGGATTGATATAATAAATCAGTAAGTATCAATGATATCAAGTTGGAATTTGAATTTTTTACAGATCTGATTGGAATATGACCAAAACATGGGCTATTTCTGTAATATAATAAATACACATAACTGGGTGATAATAAATGGCATCTGGATACATTTCCCAAAGCTTTTAATTTGGCCGGTAAACTACAGGGTCATTGGTCCGATTTTGTATTAGTAAGTTTTTTTTTAATGGATTACTAGAAATTTCAGGTGACCCCACACACTGGAGTAGGGGTTAAAATAGTCCCCTATGAAATGGGACAACCCTTCCAGACCTATTACATCATCAGCAGTCATCGATACCACTATAAATGGATGCAACAACTTTGTTTGTGAAAGAATTCACCATGCCGTCAGCATTGCTGTGACTTGGGTTCTTCAGGTGTTTGAGGTCTTTCAGAAGCAGACCTCCTCATCCTGATGACCCATCTGTGGTTCTTCAGGTGTTTCAGGTCTTTCAGAAGCAGACCTCCACATCCTGATGACCTATCCAACCATCTTGACTCTCTCCACTGCATCTGTGGCCTCGTTGGTGGCTCTGCTCCAGGTTCCACTGCCTGATTATGTTGCAGAACTTCCATATCCAGTCTTGATGGGCTTAGATGTTGTCTTCCAGCCTTATTTGCAGTCATCAGTGTTCGGTTCTTCTACTGAGTTTTGGACACTGTCGCTTCCAGCAGGATGATGGTTTCGTTTGACTAGCAGATGTCTGGCCTCAGAATGACAAACCTGTCTGGCCTCAGTTTCGTCTTGACAATGTGCAGTGGGTACCTGAGCGGTTCTGTCAGGTCCAGAAGAGGCTGCCAGGATCCTGACGGGTTCCTGGCTCCAGTAGTTCCAGCCTTCAGTTCTTTAGCCTCCACAAATATCCTGTTATAGTAGATAATATACTGATACTGACACAAAGGAAGTTCATCTGAGTTTCAAGTGTTAGATCACAGAAGATCCTCTGATTATTTTGTATAGAATAGAATAGAATAGAATAGGCTTTGTTGTTATTACACCAGTTGTGCAACGGGATTGCAGGTGTTCTCTACCAGTGACAGTTCACTTACATCTAAATAACAACACGATAAGATCCATATTCAGACATATATTAAAAAATATAAAATATGTGCAAATTACAGATATACTGTAGGAAAGGGTAAAATTTTAAAAATATAAAAGTACTATAAAGATGTGCAAATGCTGTAGTAGTGTAAACAATGTAACACACGTACCAGTACAAACAGTGCAAATATAACAGTGTAAACATATGTAAACAAGCATGTACCAGTGTAAGCAGTGCAAAAGTAAGACGGTAAACAATGTAAACATGCACTGCAAATTACTTGGTTCTTACCAAGATAAAAAAAAAAACCTCAACAACTTAGATTTAGAAGTGTTAGATGATTTATCTAGTTTTAAGAGTTAATTTCTTAGTTTAAGTGTTCATCCATCTGTAGACATAACTATAACAGTATATAACAGTACTATAACAGTCTGAATTCAAGAAATCTTGTCTAGTGAAATGATCTTGCTGCATGACCAAATATTCCACTTGTTTTGAGAACCTTATTCTTTTTTCCTTAGATTTAGTGTTTTTATCTTGTTTTTAGACACACCTTTTTTCATGTACATGTGCCAGATATGAGGCAAATGTTCAGTCATTGTTTATTGTACATTACAGTGAGGTTTGGTGTGTATTAAAGGTCCACGTTTAAGACACAAACACACACAACCTCCATGAAGTCTAACTAATTTGACGCAACAAAAGTTCCGTGGGGATTCATCAGTTACCTGGAAACCACACCAGCTGGGAAATGAAATGACGAAGTTTCCTGCCATCTCCCGCTCCGACACCTGGACATGAATGGCTCACACTGAGCTTCCAGCCCAGAAGAGTTCAACACAGTGTCCTTAATTAGGAAAAAACACTTTCAACTCCACTTGTGGAAGTTTGTTTCATGTTACACTGGAAGCAAAAATGTAGAATTTACCAAAGGCAGATACAGAAGATAATGAAACCTTTTATGCTTCTCACTGCAACAGATACACAAATATAAATAAAGAAGTGTTTATATGAAGCCTTCTGCTATTTATACCAGTATTTTTAGAGCTGCAGTAGCCTCTATTTTTATACAAATGACTAAAAAATGAACCAACCCATGAGATATTTTTAAAAAAGCATGAAATGAAGAGGAAAAAAAATACTAAATTAATGAAATCTAGAGTTGTAAACTGGTCCTATTAGTGCACATCAGCTTTGTTTTTAGCTGAATTCTCCCTTAAATTGGACAGATAAATCAATAACATTAATTCGAGGCTCTTTAAAGATGGACAAGCTGGACCGACGTTGAATCCTTGTGGAAGTGCACATTGTTCAGAGTGTGTCTTTGTTGCTGTTGTGTTTCCAGACGCCGGCCTGGCTGGCTGAACCCAGACTCTGCCGTTGCCGAGTGCCAACACGACTCTCTGGAGACTCAATTAGAACACAGACGCACAGCCTATCAAATGTCATCACAGCATGTTTATGTGTGTTTGCGTCCGTCTGTGATTGCGAGTGTTGGTGTGAGGGAGTCACAGCTGCACATGACCATAGACACAGACGGGCCTTCCAGTTAATGAGCTGCTCATTAACGGGCCTCTGCAGCCAAAGATGCCCCGGATTTATTTATTTATTTATTTACTTTCCTCTTCTGTGCCTTGTAAAGTTCATCCTCCCTGGAATGAACTTTATGAGGTGAAGAGTCGGAGTCAGACCGGGTTACGTACACCTCCTGTTGTATTTCACACAGACGGCCTTTATTTAGAGGCTCAGATCTCGGCAGAGGTTTTTAAAGCACTGCTCTGTGGCGCTGATAGAAGGAATTATGACTCGTGGCCAGTAAAAGTGACCTTCTGCACTCACAGATCTGCTTTGATTTACACCATCCGACCAAAAATAGAGTCCCCAAATGGAAATAACCAAGCAAATGGGGAAGAGTCTTCCATTGGTTGATTACTGCAATGAGTAATATGCATCTAAATCAGTGGTTGTCAAACTTTTTACAGTGGAGTACCCCCTGAAATATACCTTTTTAGCCAAGTACCCCCAACTCTCGCTTCGGCATTTTGATTGTTCCTGTGCCAAAGGTGTCTGTTTTTTTTTTTTTTTTTATGCACTAATTTTTTATTAGTTATTTCTCATTTTGTCACACCGAACATAACAAACAGGTAATAGTCACAATCTAATAGTAATGATAATTTAGGATTAGTTTTGAAATAGCAATCAATTTACCTAATAATTAATAAATTTTTTAGAGCAGCAGTTTATATAGCATTTCGCAGGACTATGAGACAAACCACACGTTAATTGTACTAGCGGCATTGTACCCTTGGTGGCATTGCACGATAACATGAGGGGGTAAAATCGTCCAGCATACCTCACAACATTTGAATACGGACATTAATTGTGCCTAGTAGATAGTCAGGTAATGTTTGTATTCATTTGGCGAGTATGGCAGCGATCAGGCGTGTGAAGGTCGGTGGTGAGCAGGGACCCAGTCCGAGGTGAGCTGGGACCCTGTCTGTGGTGAGCTGGGACCCAGTCCGAGGTGAGCTGGGACCCGGTCTGTGGTGAGCTGGGACCCGGTCTGTGGTGAGCAGGGACCCGGTCTGTGGTGAGCAGGGACCCGGTCTGTGGTGAGCTGGGACCCGGTCTGTGGTGAGCTGGGACCTGGTCCGAGGTGAGCTGGGACCCTGTCTGTGGTGAGCTGGGACCCGGTCCAAGGTGAGCTGGGACCCGGTCCGAGGTGAACTGGAACCTGGTCTGTGGTGAGCTGGGACCTGGTCCGAGGTGAGCTGGAACCTGGTCTGTGGTGAGCTGGGACCTGGTCCGAGGTGAGCTGGAACCTGGTCTGTGGTGAGCTGGGACCTGGTCCGAGGTGAGCTGGGACCCTGTCTGTGGTGAGCAGGGACCCGGTCTGTGGTGAGCTGGGACCCAGTCCGAGGTGAGCTGGAACCTGGTCTGTGGTGAGCAGGGACCCGGTCTGTGGTGAGCAGGGACCCGGTCTGTGGTGAGCTGGGACCTGGTCCGAGGTGAGCTGGGACCTGGTCTGTGGTGAGCTGGGACCTGGTCCGAGGTGAGCTGGGACCCTGTCTGTGGTGAGCTGGGACCCGGTCCAAGGTGAGCTGGGACCTGGTCCGAGGTGAACTGGAACCTGGTCTGTGGTGAGCTGGGACCTGGTCCGAGGTGAGCTGGAACCTGGTCTGTGGTGAGCTGGGACCTGGTCCGAGGTGAGCTGGAACCTGGTCTGTGGTGAGCTGGGACCTGGTCCGAGGTGAGCTGGGACCCTGTCTGTGGTGAGCAGGGACCCGGTCTGTGGTGAGCTCGGACCCAGTCCGAGGTGAGCTGGAACCTGGTCTGTGGTGAGCTGGGACCTGGTCCGAGGTGAGCTGGGACCCTGTCTGTGGTGAGCTGGGACCCGGTCCGAGGTGAGCTGGGACCTGGTCCGAGGTGAGCTGGGACCCTGTCCGAGGTGAGCTGGGACCCTGTTAAACTCGCCCAGCGTACCTCACAACATTTGAATACGGACATAAAATTGGGCCTAGTAGATAGTCAGGTAATGTTTCTATTCATTTGGCGAGTTTGGCGGCGATTGGGCCTGTGAAGGCTGAGGAAAACCCGTACAAATGCCCTCCTGTGCTGCAACATCGGGACATCAATCGGACAAACACGTGCCGGACACAGAACGTCCATTATAGTAGGATTTAATGACACTAATCCATTTGCCCTTATCTTATTATGTAAAGTTCAGCTGGCAGCCTCATCATAAACATTCATCTCTCCATTTTAGGGATTTCATCAACAATTTTCAACCAGTCCTCCAGCACCGGTGGATCAAGGAGAGGTGTTTGTTTATATTTTCAAAACTTTGTACCCAAACAACATACAGTTGTGCTCATTAGTTTACATACACCAAAAGAAAAACTTTTCTTTCACTCATGGCTAGTGGTTAGATGAAGCCATTTATTATCGAACAAATGTGTTTGTTCTTTTTAAATCGTACTAACAAAAGAAACTATCCAAATGACCCTGATCCGAAGTTGACATACCCAACACTAGAAAACATCGAAATCTTACAAAGTAGATTTTTCTCATTTCTAGTCCAAATATCTCATCACACTTAAAGTAAGACATAATCACCTAAAGAATAACTTTACAGTGAGATTTAAGAACTTATTTTTAGACAGTAGATCTGGAAAATCTTATTTCAAGAAATTTAAGATAATTTTCACTTATTGGTGACATTGGTGACATACATTGGCAGATTTTTTTTGCTTGAATTAAGCAAAAAAAAATTATGAATTATCTTGATATGTTGGTTGGTGAGACAATTGCACATAGCAACTATTTCATAGTGAAATGGGGCCTCATAACCATTTTATTGCCTCTGACATGAAACCCTTCTCTTCCACATGGGCATGTTTCTTGGTCAGCTGACTCTCTGTTGTGGTACATCATTGTTTTCTTTGCCAAATGCTCTGAGGAACATGAATCTGACTTGAACTCAGCAGCAGCTTTTGTTCCGAATCAAGACAATTTCCATGCCTCAGTAAACGCCACAAACATCCATTTTAGAATGGCATAAGCAAAATCTGCAAATATAATTGGGATTTTTCTCCATGAAAACATTGAAAACAGCAGATTTAGCCAATAAAAACATTGTTTTTGATCTCGAACTCTTTCTTTTTAGAGTAACTACTAAAAATGACAAAGAAATAGGAAAAAGTGTCTTTTATCAGATCATGCAAATCCACTCTTTCTGAATTCATTCAGAATATGCTGTAAAATCTGCATTCAGCTGAGCACTGGATAGAAGAACTGCTTCCATTTTTATCCTCTGAGGTTGGCATAACACATTCAGTATCAGCTCCAAACAGAGTCCACGTCGGTTCTTAAATCAACACTGGGCCAATTCATGTGAACCCTTTCTGATTCTTCTGTACAAACCCATCTATTACTGAATGATCTCCAGTTAGAACGTTAGCATTTTACTGCGGCACTCAAGCAGAACATGTAGAAGTATAAGCCGGTAAATATGTGGTAAATGGTAGCTCTGTGTGTATGGGTTAGGAAATGCAAAGTGTGTTCACTGACAGAAAACCCTCCACTCTAACCCATAAGAACTGGATAATTACAGCTGGAACTGGAAGTGGTGCTTCACACTTTCAGGATATTCAGATTTGCACATGTGAAACACCCCCAGACCAAATAGACGGGGTCTCGATCTGGATCAAAATGAGGTTTAGTTGGTGTAACGAATAAAAGCTTTTGGGTAAATACGATCACAGGAAGTTCTGCAATACTATTGTTGCAACAAATAACACGAAAAATGATGGACAGATATGACATATAAGTCTATAGATATAGACACACATACATAATAATGGAAGGATGTATTTATATCATAATACTAGAAGGGTTCAGAGCGTTTGTTTGTTTGTATCTGTGCTGTTCTGAGAAACGGAGACATTGAGGAATAGTCCCACCTCCACATTAAGTATCTATTTTCTTTAAAATTCCCTTTTGTAAAGTCAAGGAGGACTGATTTAAGCCATAAAGGCCCAGCACTACTTTTATGTCACTTCCCAAATGATTATTTTCTCTTTATGTAACCTTTCTTAAGTGATTTATCACCATTTATTACACTGTTTTGCGTTTTTTCCAATAAAATCAGATATTTTCGTGTATTTAATTCACTGATCATGTAGATGTTCATTAAAGCTCAGATTAAAGTTGAAGGGGTTATTATATCAGAGACAGAGGAAACTGAGGAAAAAGTGACTTTTTCAGCAAATATATCAACAACTAAATGTAAAAACAAGTATCTACAAACAGTGTCATTGATCCAACTCTATGGCTTTTACTGGTGAATCAATGTTGTAGAAGATGACAGTCTCTCCACAGTAACTACAGAGCCTCTGAACTTACATGTATTAATAGGATTAGTGGTTCAGAAGTTATTAAACATTTTACATCAGTAGATGGTTTTTGTTGCCAGTGGCTGTTTGGGTCTTATGGGTTAATTCATGTTGCTAAGCAGTTGCCAGGGGGAGGGACAGGAAGCAGCTTAGCACGTCAGGATACTATGGGCGTGGTCAGTGTTGTTTGACATGGTAAAGAGACTATCTATAAAATATAATACATACATATACAACTGTAACTACAACAGTTACAATTATATATGAAAAATAATGTATTGAATAAAATATCAAAATATACTGCATTTTCAGTGGATTTATCTACGGGGATTTAAACTAGTTAGGACATATTAGTCCACTCAAAAAACTGCAAAATGGAGGTAACACTGACTGAACAATGTGACGAAAACATGAACTTCGATCAGGTTCATTCACATGTGGACTTGGATGCCTATTTCCATTAAAACTAAGTAATTATTATACAGGATTTATTACTGATCAACAAAACTACACTGTATTATTTACCACTTTTTATTTATTTACTTCGGATCCCCATTAGTAATTACTCCACTAACAGCTATTCTCTCTGAGGTTGACACAAAAACGAGCAAAACAGTCAGACATTACTGACAACAAGCAGCAATAAATGAGAAATAAAAATAAATAAATGCAATATTTTGTTCAGGCACCAATTAATATCACAAAAACAAACCAAACAAACATTTCATTATTAACAATAACCGGTAAGAAATTAACATAAAAGTGGACTGTCTTGTTCATATACCATTTAGTTTAAAAAACAAGCCAAACAACAACAAAATCATTACTATATGTAGTTATAAAGCTGGGTTCACTGACATTAGTTCACACTGTTTACTCAATTATCACTTTTCTGTCACATTCATATCTAATTAAACTCTTCATTTCTTTTTGAGGCTGCTCTCGCTGTTAATCGGAGTTGTTTCCAGGTTAGCACGCCCTCAGTTTTACCCCAAAACACACTGTAATTAACCATATATTTACTGGATGAATGCATTTAGCTATTAAGTACCACACAGACAAAGGAAAGGAGATTGTTTGAATTAATCTGTGGTTTGCCTCAACACCAAAGTAAAGATTGCTCGGATGTTATTATTGAAACTAAAGTCATCACTTCAAGGATACATGATAATCAGTCCAAGCCAGTCCGTGCATATATCAACCATCGGCCTGTGAGTAATATTTTACCTCCAATATCCTCCAACAGCATCTAGAATCTCATTATTGTAATTAAAGTAATTGCCTTTAAAGATTTGACGTGTTGGATTGGAGGTAGCAAGCTGCTTCTTCTGTTTAAATACCATTAAAATGCAGAAAACTCAGCATTTTTGAGTTTTCCTTAACCCATACAGACCCAAACCATCTACTGATTTAAACTGTTTAATACCTGTTGATCCACTAATCCTATCAATACATGTAAATAATTGGTGTAAAATAAAGTTTGTCACCTTTTCATGGTCATCAGATATGACCTATGTGGATGTTCAGAGGCTCCGTAGTTAATGTGGAAACACCGTCATCTTCTACAACATTGATTCACCAGTAAAACCCATGGAGTTGGATCAATGACAGTGGATGGACATACTTGTTTTTACATTCAGTTAGCAAAACCTTTGCTGAAAAAGTAACTTATTCTCCATTTTTCTGTTTTGATATAATGAACTTTGTATTTACTCAGAGTTATCATGAACATCTTTATTATCTGTGAATTAAATATAGAAAAATACATGATTTACACCAAAAAATGTAAACACAGAGGATAATATTAAAAAAAAAAAAAAAAAAAGGTAAGAAATCAGTTAAAGGGGTCATAATTTGCGAAAGCCACTTTTATTAGTCTTTGGTACATTTATTTTCACTTAACACTCTGCTTCCAGGGGGATATCTGCAGACAGTGGTGGATGGTCCATAGGGTGTGCTCTGTCACTGAACCATTTAAGGGGCTCATATTTATCTAAACCTACTTTTATTAGTCTTTGGTTCATTTATTTGTGTATTTGGACCCTAATAGTTCTTACAGTTTGAATTTGAACCCTCCAGGTGCTGCAAAACTATCTTTATATTCATTTTGGCAAAAGTCGAGTGAATTTCTACAACCTGTTTTAATTTCTGCTTAATTTGTTACGTTTTATAACTAGTTACGTCATGACTTTTGCACAAATAAGGTCAAGACTTCCGACGAACATTTCCCTGAGTAAGACATAATTTTTTGTCAGCAGCAGCGGTTGTAGTCCACACTGAAAAAATGTCCAAACTTGGAGCCGATTACCTAAAATGTTCAGTTGTTAGTTGAATGGGACAGAGCAGCACAGCCAACAACCTGGAGGGGGCGGGGCCTGAAGTGGCTGATGTGCATTTAAAGGGTCAGCGCTCCAAACCACCTTTCTGGTGTCATTACTCAGAAATAGGGTTGAAGATGGACCTGTGGAGTTGAATTAATGAAGAATTCAGACCCAAGCAGAGCATTTACAGTTTATGAAGACCACAGGGAAATGTATTAAAAGGTATCATTCCGCTTAAAAAAGCAAAATATCACCTCTTTATGGTATGGAAGGCAGAAACAGAGAAAACTTCAGCCACAGCAGTAACCCTGGGTCTTTCTGGGTTAAACATTCCAGGGCATCTACATTCAGCGTGTATCATGTCATGAGTCGACTTCATTACAGACAGTCTGAACAGTAAGTGGCTCGGTCACTCATTAATGAAGCCGTTTATATGTGTTTACACTCAGTCCGGTGAGTCAGCACATAGAGGTCATCATAATGGGATGATCACCTTTCATTCCGCATCACATTATATCACATATCGCATATTTCCAGCCACTTAATACTCGTCTCACTGTTGACATTGTATTGGTCCAAACTTCACTCGAACTAATTGTCATTCATACGTCGTCGGCCGACTCTCAGGGTTAGATTTTTAATCATTTTTCCTCTGGGAGTGAAGAGGAAAAGTCTATTTCAGTTCATAAGATTCTATATGACCAGTTCTACATCCTGCCAAATCTCCTACAGCGATCACTATCTCTTTCGCTCTGGCAGTCGCTGGTTTTTAATCTGCCTCTGTCTCCTGACCCTCCACTCCCCATAGGGAACTAAGTCATTCCCATCACTTCAGTACAGAGCTCAGCGCAGCCGAAGCCTCCTGCAAACATCATCCTACCTGTACTTCGCCCTGGGCCGCAAACACCTCAGCCAAGTTGAATCTGAAACACATCGTAGCGGCTGAACGGAGGTACACAGATCAATGTAAGGCCTCGGCTGTGAAAAGGATTCTGCTTTTTTGCATTTACTAACGTACACTATGTGGACAAAAGTATGTGGACACGTTGGATTCAGGTGTTTCTTTTCTATCAGGGGTCTGGGACACAAAACAATAATGACTAATGACATAATATAGTTTTATATTGGGATGAATATCATTACATTGGTTAGTTTGGTTTAAATTATAGTTGTTTTTTTCCATGATTATTATTTTATGTGTTCTACCCTCTGTCTTCTATGTTTAAGGAAATATTGATGTGTATAAACTGTACGGACAAAAATATTGGGACACATCACGTCTACAGCTGTAAGATGTTCTGTTTATGAGGATTTAAGATAAAAACATCAATATTTCCTAAAAAGTTTAATGGTAGATTTTTCTTCTTCAGTGAGACCTGAATAAAGTAGATGGTTATTTGTGGTAGAAATGTATTATTTACATTCAGAGTATGAAAAATAGTTTAGAAATTTACAGGTAGAATATTTAAAATCACAGTTATGGATAAAAAAAAAACAAAAAACAAAATCAGTGTTGAGAGAAATTTAGTAAAAACATTTCTGAGGATTTTGGAAGCAAAGATAAGGAGAAATGTCATAATATAGTTTTATATTATGATAAATATTACATTCCATTAATTTGTTTGGTTTCAATTGTTATATTTGCTTCAAAAGTGCCTCAGAGATGGTTTTGACTTAATTTCTCCAATTAAACTTTAAGGAAATATTGATGTTTGTATCTCAAATCAGCATGAACAGAACATCTTGTTAACTGTAGACATGATGTGTCCCAATATTTCTGGCCGTATAGTTTATAAACATCAATATTTCCTTAAAGTTTAATGGGAGAAATTAAGTAGAAACCATCTCTGAGTCATTTTTTGAAGCAAATATAACAATTTACACAAAACTGCCTCAGTTTTTCTTAATTTCTCCTTTTAAACTTTAAGGAAATATTGATGTTTATAAACTATATGGACAAAAATATTGGGACACATCATGGCTACAGCTGTAAGATGCTATGTTTATGAGGATTTGAGATAAAAAAAAAAACATCAATATTTCCCTAAAGTTTAATGGGAGATTTTAAGTAGAAATTAAGTAATTTTGAAAACAAATATAACAATTTAAACCAAACTAACCAATGTTATGGTATTTATCCCAATATAAAACTATATTATATGACATTTTTCCCATTATTGGTTTTTTTTATCCCAGACAACCTGTTAGAAAAGAAACACCTGAATTCAACATGTCCACATACTTTTGTCCATATACTTTATTTGACTCCATTCACTGGGCAGGAAATAAACCTATAAATAGAGGATAAATCTGAATTTTAAGCAGAGTTTGGACATATTCAGGTCATTAAAACCTCTTATGCCATAGTCAAGGGTAAAAGCTGTGATTTAACCCAACACGTGGAGGTTTTTTAATACTTTTACGAATGCTTGTGTACAGACATCTGCAGTGTAGTCTACATTAGAGTCTTTCATCTCTTCAGTATCTTCTGTCATGGAGGGGGTTGGAGAATCCTGTGAGCTGCAGCGTACCGCAGTGTTGAAACGGTATTATCAAACCGCACAGAGGTTAATAAAAAATTCTCATATAAACTGCAAAGTTAGAGGCAGGAGAGAGAGATTTCACCTCTTGTGTTCAAAGGAATAGTAATTTAAAAGCACAGCTTGTTGGAATCACAAGGTGAAGGCTCCCAAGAATTGAAAACAAAATGGCTTTCTTTAGGAAGAAAGAAGGGAAAATCATACCGTTACTTCAATGATATGGTTCAGAATGGAGGTACTTTAGATAACACTTTAATACACAAATGACAGAAAAGGAACAGGGTAACAAGACACGTTGACATCCAAAAGAAAACACAATATGTTCCTTCCTCCTTTTTGTTATCCTTTGTTATCCACCTTTTTTGGCTGAATCGCACCACATCTGTGCTTATTCAATCACAGAACAAAAAAAAAAAACAAAAAAAAACACCTGTACCAAGACTGTTGACGACATGTCACAACACAAAGAACTCAAAATTCATCAAACCTACTCACACACTAATGAGCAGAAGACGATGATGAAAGATGAACACAAACAGCTGCTTGAGTTTGCGTACTTTACTCCAGTGAAAGTCGTATAAATCCAACGCAATGATGCCTCAAAGGGTTTGGTTCTTGTGTATTCGATGCAGTCAATCGTAGGATATTGCTTCGATAGGTTATAAACGTGGCTGTGACTTGGTGATGCGCCATATTTGCAAGATAGGGACTATTTTGTGTCGATTACAAACATAAACCTGAAAAACACTGATGTGGAGTTCCTCAGGGGTTTCTTCCTGGACCTGTTTTATTTGACATCTATACTCCCCTTATCTCATTTGACTGAACATTATAACATCTTTACCACCACTATAATGCTGGTGCTGTATGTAACATTATCACCACATGACTTTAGGCCCTAGAGCAGGAGCCACATTTAGCCCCATACACTGCAAAACTCTAAATCTTACTAAGTATATTTTTCTCATTTCTAGTTAAAATATCTCGTCACACTTAAAATAAGACATAATCACCTAAAGAGTAACTTTTCAGAGAGATAGAAGAACTTAATTTTAGACAGTAGATCTGGAAAATTTTATTTAAAAAAATCTTACCAAGATAATTTTCACTTGTTCCATTGGCAGATTTTTTTGCTTGAATTAAGCAAAAAAAAAAATCTTGAATTAAACAAAGTGAAGTTCCTCTGACATTTTCATCTTCAAATGTATTCAGTGTATACCATAAACCCTCTATTTTACAACCTAATAATTGGTTAGAGAAAAAAAAAATTGGTCAGACCTAAATAGGAAGAGTTTTGAAAAATGACAGCGTCACAGATGGACAACAAAAGTAAATATAAAATTAAACATTTTTTATTTCAGTTATCAATAACATAAATTTTTGTACAATATTTACAACATACAAATAACATTAACATTATATTGAAATGTATTTTGTATAGCTATATGTATTTATTAATTTTAAACAGTGTTTAGAATATGACACATATAATAGTGAAATATCAGTGTATTTGCAATAAATTGAGTTTATTTATGAGTTTACAAAATGAACCCAGAATGACAGCACAAAACTTTGTCACTTTCCAAATATTCACTTTTTCCACAATTTTTTTCTCATTTCAAAATACATTTTCCTGAAAATATAAGTAATTACCTACCCAAAAATATAAATTTGGTGTAGATTATTGTAATTTAATTGTTTTGATCAGATGCTAACTGTCCCTTGACCTCACCCTTCAGTCTATACAGGAGAGGTGGAGGTAAACTGAAGTGGAGATGATAGTCGATTACCTCCAGGTGAATAGATGGACGTTCACTGAGCTTCATCAAAGCATAATGACTGTTTCAGGCCAATCCACAGTTTAGTGGGTTTTTTTTAATCTGTCTCTGGACTAAAGTGGAGTCAAATTGTTCTTCCTAGAGCTGTTGTAAACTCAGTTACTGTAAAATGACACTGGCAGAACATGGATTCTTCTTTGAATAGACGCTAACACTGACACTGCTTTTCCTTTGTATTAATACACATTAGATTCTTGCTGCACCGACATAAACAGGAATGTTTACTGCCTAGTGAAACTCTTTTCCCTTAAGATGTTTGTTAATGCGAGTAATCCTCTTTTTTAATGTCATGTGAAAGATATTTAGCAGGACAATGCAAGCACAGCTTTTATTGCAAATATTAGCATGTTGGGTGTAAATATTGCCAAGCGTGCTCCTCCACAGATAGCCTACTTATCCATTTGGCTTCATAACCTTCACACATAAAGGAACTCCGTGATAATGCCGTAGGTGTAAAAACATAAACAGAGCGCTGCCATAACTTGTGATCGTTTGCAGCTTGAGCGGGTGCACCGTTAAAATCCATCTGTCTGCAGACAAATGCAGCCCTGGCCCATCTGGGTTCCTTTTGCCATCGGAGACCTTGGGAATATTCAAGGTTAATGCCCCCTTATTAGGCTCAGCTATCAGACCTCTGAATGGCTTCACTTTAATGCATGAGGGCTGCATGTTAAGGAGTGGTTTACACTGGTGAAGTAGAGGTTTGTCACGGTGCATCTGTCCTACATTTACACTTTAATAATGATGAGGCTGCTGCAGCGTTCATACATATAGATGAGAATAACACAGTGGAATACTGGGAAAAGACACAACGCATTATACCACTAACATATGTAGCATAACAATGACCATAAACTGATAATATGGGCAGGGTTCTACAAGTTACGTTTTAAGAGCTTTTAAAGACCTTTTTAAGGCTACATGGAACAGAATTTAATGCCCATTTCACAGCCAAATTGGCAAAAATTCACAACTCCTAGAAGTTAGGAAAATGCATTTATTTACTCCTACACCATGATTCCCACAGAGTTCAGAGTCAGTTCTCATCAGGGGCTGCAAAGTTAGAGATAATTGGTTCCTAATTTCAATATAAATTGCCGGGTTGGAAGCGAGTCGACTTTCTTTGCAGTTTGAACATTTCACAGACACATTTAAACATAATACCAACAACAAGTTTGTAGCAACATGACTTAAGACCTGTTTTATCAAATTTAGTACCTTTAAAGACTTTTTTAAGGTATTAAATGCAGAGATGTAAATTCAAAACTTTTAAAGGAGTGATATTTTGCTTTTTAAATAGAATTCTTCATTTTCCAACATTTGCCTGTGGTCTCCATAAACTGTAAATGCTCTGCTTGGGTCTGAATTCTTCATTAATTCAACTCCACAGGTCCGTCTTCAACCCTATTTCTGAGTAATGACACCAGAAAGGTGGTTTGGAGCGCCGGCCCTTTAAATGCACGAGTCACTTCAGGCCCCGCCCCCTCCAGGTTGTTGGCTGTGCTGCTCTGTTTAATTCAACCAATAACTGAACATTGTAGGTAATCGACTCCAAGTTTGCACATATTTTCAGAATGGACTACAACCGCTGCTGCTGATAAACAATTACATCGTACTCGGAGAAATGTTCATCAGAAGTCTGGACCTTATATGTGCAAATGTCGTGACATAACAAATTAAGCAGGAATTAAAACAGGTTGTAGAAATCCACTCAATTTTTGCCAAAAGGAATCTAAAGATAGCTTTGCAGCAGCTGGAGGGTTCAAATTCAAACTGTATGAACTATTAGGGTCCAAATACACAAATAAATGAACCAAAGACTAATAAAAGTAGGTTTAGAGAAATATGAGCCCTTTAAGTGAACAGGTAGAACCAATACATGGAGGACTTTTAATCTATGAAGCTGGGATTACCCACCTCTGGTACTGGATTTCAGTACTTTTATGGCACTGACTCGATTCCTTAGATGTGATGCACTTTTGAGCAGGAACTGTATTGTTGAATCAGATGCATCCGCTGTGTTTGCATCATGATCTGTTGAGGCTGAAGTAGAAAGTTCAGGAACAACTTTACCCACACCTAAGGAGCATAGAGAAGAGTCAAAAAATGCAGCTGTATTTGAAGCCTGTTGTGACGGGGAAATGGAACTAAACCACTATTATGGATTCATCAGGGTGATCAGAAGAGTGGTGGTCCCAGATATATTCAGTGACATAACATTATTATAAGACAAAGGCATGAATCAAACACGCATTAACATTAACACCTCCAGCATATTTGGATAAACAGCTGTTTTATGGATGTGGGTTGTGATTGTGCAGAGATCTGTGTGTCTTTGCTCATTAACTCTTTCGGTGCCAGACAGTTAAGGGGCTAATAAGCCTTAAAAGGGCCACAGAATTTGGCCGTTTTTCAGTATTTCGCGTCGTTTTTATAATCGAAGTCTGAATCGTCATCAGAACTCATTTTCTAGCAGATGGGACTGTTTTGACAGATCGCTGTGTTTACGATATTACTACAAAATGGCCATCTAATTTGCATATGATTTCATTCATAAATTCATTCATAAAATTTCCCAAGCAGAAAACGAAACGCGAGCTCTTCCTTGGTCAAAAACCGCTCGGTAACATCCGACCGATTGCTACTTAGATTCAAAACGCACCGGATGCAGCCGATTCATTATTGATCGTAATTTGCAAGAAGATTTGAAAGAACGTCATCGAAATGTGAGAAAGAAATGGGGGTGGATGGTTTGTTTGTACACAAATATGGCATGTTCTCCAAAGCCGATCTGATCGGCCCGTGGCACTTTAAAGGTTGTATTCGTAAAGCCGATTTTAATCGGCCCATGGCATTGAAAGAGTTAAACATATGCACTTTGACTTTTTGTCATTTCTAGTGCATATTTTGCCAACCAGTCTGTAGCTGAAGGCACAATGTGGGTGGAAATACTTGCACAATTAGCCTTAATATACCTCAAGCTGTTAGTATGTATACATATATATTTAGTGCTTGTTGCAGTACATGACTATAAACCCACTTTTATTAGTCTGTGGTTCATTTATTTGTGTATTTGGATCCTAATAGTTCATACAGTTTGAATTTGAACCCTCCAGGTGCTGCAAAACTATCTTTATATTCATTTTGGCAAAAATCGAGTGGATTTGTACAACCTAGTTCAATTCCTGCTTAATTTGTCACGTCTCTAACTAGTAAAGTCACAACATTTGCACATATGAGGTCCTGACTTCCGACAAACATTTCTCCGAGTACGATATAATTGTTTGTCAGCAGCAGCGGTTCAAACTTCAAGACGATTTCCTAAAATGTTCAGTTGTTGGTTGAACAGGACAGAGCAGCACAGCTGACAACCTGGAGGGGGCGGGGCCTGAAGTGGCTCATGTGCATTTAAAGGGCCAGCGCTCCAAACCACCTTTCTGGTGTCATTACTCAGAAATAGGGTTGAAGATGGACCTGTGGAGTTGAATGAAGAATTCAGACCCAAGCAGAGCATTTACAGTTTATGGAGACCACAGGGAAATGTTGGAAAATGAAGAATTCCATTTAAAAAAAGCAAAATATCACTGCTTTAAGGAAATATTTTCTGATAACGCTGATAAAGGCCATGAGCACAAACACGTTGGTCTAGATTTAATGAAGTTTTTCTACTAAGTGCTGCTGGAGTTCTTGACCTGCTACATGATCATCTGTTCCTGTCATTCATTTACCAGCAGCTTTAACCAGTGTGTTTTGTGAGCTGACACTGACTACGATCATAAGTTCATATTTGAGCCCAGGTCGGGTGTTTTCTGCCAAATCAAAGAAAACCCCCCAAAGTATTTGTGAGATATGACATTGAAAGAATCATCATAAGAATGGACAGAACAGTCTTGACCTTCGACCTTTGGCCACCAAAACCTTTTCAGTTCATCCATGAATCCGAGTGAATGTTTGTACCAACATTCAGTCCAACCGTCCTTGTGAAATCACATCTTATATGTAATGGGACTAGGGCTGGGCGATAAAACGATAATATATATCACGATATAACTTTTCCTTGATAGAAATATGAGACATGCTCGATGCAGTTTCGATAGAATTCATTCATCCATGTTTTGACAGACATAAGAACAGCCAATCATAAAGTGTTGGGGGTCCAGGCCCACTGCAATACTAAAACACACAAACCATTCCACTGTATAACTGAAACTGAAGATGCGTATAAGATGGGAGTCAAAAAATCTTAAGATGGGGGGTGGGGGGAGATGAATAAAACAGGGGGAATAATACATAACAGCAGAGGGGGGGATAATTCGAGGAGTGGAGGGAGGGACCATAAGTACCAAGACGTATGTATTTCTCTCTCTCTCTCTCTCTCTCTCTCTCTCTCTCTCTTTCCACAACTAAAAAGTGACAGAAAATTTAAGCTTGACAAAAAAAATAGTGATTTGATTTATATCGTGATACATATTGATATCGTCTGATATGAAAAACATTTTCATGGTATTATGTTTTTTTCCGTATCACCCAGCCCTAAATGGGACCAACTGGACTCATCTACAAATACCAGTTCTCATTTAATATCATTTTATACCAGATATTTCACTGTACGTACGACACCCTCACACACACTTGGAGTATAAAAAGACACAAATGAGCTGAAAATGGAAACTAAATGTTTGCACCAAGATGTGTAATGTAATTTCCTCTTTGCTAAAACGTTAAATCGGTGTCAAAATAGCATCATTTACAAAGGCATATTGAAGCCAAGCTTTCAGCGTTGGTACCTTTTTTGCGTGATATCAGCCCCATGCATTATTCATCCTGCCATGTTTGCACTGTGAAATCCATTCCATGTCTAAATAAAAGTAACATTTAGACTGCTCTTGCTTTTTCCTGGGGAGACAGATTGCGTTTCATAGCTACTTAAAAATGTTGCATCAAAGACATGGGCCTCACATACATCTGTTTTACAAATGCCACAGTGTCTTCTGCAGTAACACACTGACATTTAAGTAGATGAATAGATGAGTGAAAACACATATGGTAAATGTAATACCTTTTTTTTTTTTTCTTTTTTCCTTTTAGCCTCCTCCTTTGTAGCTCATTACCACACAGACACACATTTAAACCACCGCTGCCTGCCATTCCCTGCATCCTTCATCCAAATACCCTACAATTTATTCCCTCACAGCGACACCCTGCAGTCGACAGGAAATAATACCCTACCACGGAACATCTTCAGCGTCTCAATCATAGGGGAAGGCAGAGGAAATGGACCAACACCGTTCTCCTTTCCTGTAGCAGCTGCTTTTAACATGTCCTTGAGCCGCTTTCCAGTGAAGCAGTTCAGTGGTCGGCTCTGGTTTTACTGGGCAGCTCCCAACGGCCCACTGCACAGTTCCCTGGACTGGACCCAAAAGTGTGGAAGTGTGAAGTAAAACATCGCTGTAAAGACTGTATGTGCTCTGCCAGCTCAGCTCCGCACAGATACACAGCAAAAAAAGGGCAAAATGAATGCGAGCTTTTCCCCACAGGTTGGAAATACCTGGTGACCTCGGCTTCCCTGTATTTGCCTCAATCTATTATCCATTCCTGATCTCTCGGCAGGAGCCGCGGAGGTAGTTCATCTTCAAACAGCTATGCTAAAGGCGCAGTGGCCTCCTAAGGTGTTTGTTTCAGCTAGAAGCGACTGAATTTGACCTCGAGGATTATACCATACCCCGGTGAGGAGGAGGACTTGTAATTTTTTTTAACAGGATTCCTGAGGCTGTTTGTTTCGGATTAAAAAAAAGCCTGATCTCTTCAAGGGAATGAGGCAACACTTATAAATGTAAAACCTTCGGCCTTAATTAAAACTAAAGTTGTTCTTAACTCTTCGGGCCAGCTCCTTAAAAGGATTACACTGCTTTTACTGGCACGAAACCAGTGAAAATGAGACAAAAATATCATTCACAAAGCACCTACAAAGGGTAGAATTCACTTAAAACTGGACGACCGGCCTCGGATGCAAAATACGGAATATTCTGACATTTGGTGCAAAATCAGACTCTTTCCAGTCCCTCGAGAAAAACGCAGTCAATGCATAATCAAGCAAATAACACACATTATACAGGGGTCTGCATTTTTTCTAAAAGAGCACATACTGCAGTAACAATGTATTTCTGCGTAAAATATCACTCACATGATTTCATAATCCCTGCATTTTTCTGCATAAAGTGTAAAAAATATTGCACTGTAACTTGCCACAGGTAGTGATGTACTATGTGACGTGCATCCACAGAAGGTAAATGAACCGCGAGCCTCAGAAAAAAATCCTGTAAGATGATGAAAAATCCAGCTCATTTGCCAACAAAAATATCTGCAAAAGAGAGATTAAACCAGTACCTGATGTTGTAGACGAAAGCAGGTTCATACTATTTTACAGCCCATGCAACTGAACGATGGAATAGAAGAGAAAATTGACACTGGAGCAACTTTTCCAACTCGAAACATTTGAAAATAGTTTCTGCTGCAGCGATAATGTTAAGTGAACGTAAAAGCTCTACTAAACAGTTGGCCTGTTCTATCTCACTTTTGTGAAGCAGGAAGCAGTTATTTTATTTTTGACGCTTGTGACTCAGGAATGTTAAAGCCATGATTAGAAAACACAGAAGAACTCAAATACAACCAGCATGTTTTGGGGTGTAGTGGATGTTTACTTCTGTATGTTTGTTTATCATAGGATGTAATTAGACATTTTTCATTTACTAGAACAGGGGTGGGAGAAGGATCTTTTTTTTTTTCTTTATTGAAAGGCATGTTTTTCCAGTTCCCACATATTTTCACAACTTCACACAGTTTTTGGAAATTCCTGCAATTTCACTACATAAAATCACATAAAAACCCTGTATATCCCATTGCATAATGAATGATTTTTGTCTGCATTTTTCTGGAGGAACTGTTTTTCTATGTAATTAAGCTTTGTTGCAGTAACTGTCTAATTAACAAATGGAAATTATTAAACACAGCTCAGCCGGTGATATTAACACTTACAGAAAGCTGGTGTTAACTAAACAAAACAATAACTGCTTCTCTTCGTATCTGTTTACTTGAATCTCAGAGTTGATGAAAAAGGATGAAATATTCAGTCAGATGTTTCAGGCATTAAGTCAGTGGAAGTTTTGGATAATTAACAAAATAAATAAATGTTGATGTGATCAGACTATTTCAGTATGAACACAAGTATAACAGCTATAGAAGACAAGGCAAGTCAGGTTTAGTTACAGAGCACAGTTCGTGGACAAGACAATTCAAAGTGCTTTACATAAAACATTAAGCATTACAGCAGGGAAGCAATAAAAAGTATAGGCATGAGAAAAACAAACAAAAAAAAAACAGTCAACACAAATGACCATCGCATCCTGAATAAGCATGTGTTAATGAAACTCTGTAAATGAGCACAAAACAGACCCCCCCCCCACACACACACACACACAAAGTGGAGGCAAGGGGTTTGTTTGTTTGTTAACACTTTAGCAGCAAAACTATTGGTTGAATTCATACCAAATTGGGTTTAGAGATTACAGATTTGGAAAATAGGTCAAAGTTCAATTTTTTCTGTATTTCCCCATTTACTAAACCAGTGGTTCCAAGCATAACAAACTTCACCCCCCAGACGTATTGTTGCTTATTTTGGCATCGATCCAGCTGATGTCATCATGTCTATGCTTGAGCTGATGTCAGCGTATCAATGTTCTTTATATATGTGTGAAGTTTGAAGTAAATGGAAACAAAATTGATGGTTTTGTAGACATTTGAAATTCTGCCCATTATAAGTAAATGGGGGGGAAAAAATGATTTAAAAAATTAATAAAAAATTTGAACTTTGACCTGCTTTTCCCAAAATGTAATCACACCTATTCTGGGTCACTGGTAATCTGTAATCCGAGTTTGGTGTGAATTCAACCAATAGTTTTGCTGCTACAGACATGTGAATTTTCGCCCATTATAAGCTAATGGGGGGGAAAAAAAAAAAAAAGATTTTAAAAATTCATTAAAAAAATTTGAACTTTGACCTACTTTTCCCAGAATGCAATGACATCTATTCTGGGTCACTGGTAATCTATAAACCCAATTTGGTATGAATTCATGTAACATTTTTGCTGCTAAAGTGTTAACAAAGAAACAAACCAAATCAAAAGTAATACTCCTTGCCCCCCCCCCCCACCACCACCACCACCACACACACTTTTTTTTTTTTGGGGGGGGGGGGGATCAATGCCAAAATAAGATGCAATACATGCGAGGGGTGGGGGGTGGGGTGGTTCCAGATATATACAGTGACATAACATTATTATCGGAGAAAGGCATGAATCAAACATGCATTAACATTAACACCTCCAGCATATTTGGATAAACAGCTGTTTTATGGATGTGGGTTGTGATTGTGCAGAGATCTGTGTGTCTTTGCTCATTAAACATATGCACTTTGACTTTTTGTCGTTTCTAGTGCATATTTTGCCGACCAGTCTGTAGCTGAAGGCACAATGTGCGTGGAAATACTTGCACAATTAGCCTTCATATACCTCAAGCTGTTGGTTTTAGTATATATACATATACATGTATTAGTGTTTGTTGCAGTACATGACTATAATAAAACCTGTTATCTGTGATTGGATCCCAGACATTTGGACTCAGAGGCATAATCACTGTTCCTGTCATCACCATCAGCAGTTCAACCGTAGCAGCAGAATGACTTTTCTGTAATGGCTGGTTCAGATAATGGTGTATAGGTGACATGTAGCACAAGACAAGTGATATAAAAACACTTAAGCTTAAAATTGATTTCATGAGGACTTCGAAACCACGAAGGACGACGACAGATGACTTTAGACATTCTTGTCTTAGTGTGATTGTGTCATAAGACTGACTTCCATTATGACTTGACCTTAAGACACCACAGGTTTTTTCCATGTTTCAATCACCCACTGGAGTCCGATAAGCACAGCCCCTTCATGTGTTACTGCCCTGGGAAATTAAAAAAAAAAAAAAAAACGTCTTTCAGTGAATGTGTGAAGTCGACAGTTGGATTTATGTGTGTGACGCCTGTCGACCATGACAGAGGCAGTAGTTTTACACAGTTGATTCTATGCTAATGCAGTGTACGCTGTCTTTAAGAGTTACAATCCCTGGACTTCCCCTGCAGCGATGCCTGACATGGAAGGCATCGGTGTTTAATTCAGTGCATTTGTATTCCACTGAAAGCCGGAGTTCAGTCATTTCAATGACAGTCATCGGTACATAGTGTCCAGTCCATTCAGGATGGAGAATAACGCAAAAGAGTCCACATCAGCCAAGCTTTTGTGAAAGGAAATGGGAAATTCTGAATATAAATGGAAGCGTTTTGAAGAAAACTGGTTCGACTTTTTTTTTTTAATTTTCACCCATTCTTGTTTTGTTTTTTTGTTTGTTTTTTTTCCCCAAATGTGTATATGAGTTAACAGTAATTATTTGCTTTTGATTCTCAATCCAATTATAGTTGTGACTGTAGTTTGGAGTTGTAAAATGAAGGTGTTAAGGGTGAGATCAATCATTTTCACTAAAGACTTTAACAATATACAGTCCTGTGTAATAGTCCTGGTTCAACATTCTGTTTGTTAGTTCATTATCAATGAAATTATCAAAATAATGAACAAAATAAACAGAATAATTAACAAAATAATGAACAAACTGAACAAAAATGATCAAATAATTACCTAAATGAACAAAAATGAACGGAGTAATCAACTACATGAACAAAAATGATCAAAATAATCACCTAAATGAAGAGAATAATGAAAAAAAATGAACAAATAACCAATAAAACAGATAAACATAATGAACAAACTGAACAAAAGTGAATGGAATAATCAACTAAATGAGTAAAAATGATCCAAATAATCAATTAAAGAACAAAAATAAACAAAATAATCAACTGAACAAAAAAAAATATCCAAATCAACTATATGAACAAAATGATCAAATAGATGAACAAAAATTCTCAAAATAACCAACTAAATGAACAAAAATGATCAAAACAATCAACTAGATGAATAAAAATGAACAGAGTAATTAACAAAATAATGAACAAAAGTGAACAATATAATCACAAAATAAATAAAAGAATCAACAAAATCAGCAAAAATTGGTAAAATGCATAGGTTTCATTCAACAGCTTCTATGAACCACAGTGGTCCTATTTAGTGTGACCTCCTTTTTTTATTTATGTTTGTTAGTTATGTTATTGATACTGTATTCATATTTAAGTAAACATCATCTCTACGGTATTTTTGGAAACAAAGATAATTTTTTTTTCTACTTGTCTTTTTCTTTGCACTTGTGAGTTTTTCTCCATGGTGGGATCAATAAAGTCTTATCTACATTTAAACCAAACTAACCAATGATATTTATCCCTATATAAACCTATATCATGACATTTATTATTATTGTTTGTTAGAAAAGAAACACCTAAGTTCAATGTGTCTACATACTTTTGTCCACATAGTGAAAATCATTAACAGTAAGACTCTTCTCCTCAGTTTAATGTTCTTTACGCAAACAAACGGGACATATTTTCCATTTGGAGCTTGTTCTAAAAATATTGGACTCAAATTCAGGCCAGTACTTGATCTATGACTGAAAAAGAGTTGGGTCGGGCCTGAACAGTTCGTGCTGTAACTGTTGCATTTTAAAATATAATGTTTAACCCACAAAGTCAGACTGAAAAAGAAGCGCGTTCATGTAAAATTCAACGCATAATTTGTTGATCCAGAAATATTCAAAGAGCAGTCGTTGTTTCCTCTGTCACGGTCTTTACTGTGACGAACCAAAACAAAGCTGTAACATGTTGTGAGATTCTCCCCAAAAACCAAGCGTTTTATCTGCTCAGATAAATGCAACTTTAATTACTTTGTTAATAATAAATAGTCGCGCGTATAGTTGTTTATGAATTCATGAGTTCAGCTGGAGTTAAGAACAGAGCGCTCCTCTTGTCCTCGTGAAGGATTTTCAACTAATTATGGAAGATGTGGATGGAAAAAGTCTACGTCTGCAGGGGATTATGGGCTAATCTGGAAACAAAAAGCTTAAGTTATTAAAAAGGAAATGTAATTAGAATGTATCATAATGAATCGCACACTTGTGAGTGAAAAGGAGCACATTTCTAATTATTTCCCCACTACCTGATTTCTGACAGAAAGATGCTGTAGTTTAACGTGACTTATTTTTCGGTAAACGAGGTCGGAGGAGACGGCGTCTAGTATCAAAAACACCACAGGTTTAAGCAGAGGCAGGTCCATAGGGGGCGCTGTAAGAACAATTTACACAGATTAGACTGATTAGAGCAAAAATATATTCATTCATTCATCTTAAGATGAATGAATCTAAACCCACTTTTATCAGTCTGTGGTTCATTTATTTGTGTATTTGGACCCTAATAGTTCATACAGTTTGAATTTGAACCCTCCAGGTGCTGCAAAGCTATCTTTATATTCATTCTGGCAAAAATCCAGTGGATTTCTACAACCTGTTTTAATTCCTGCTTAATTTGTTATGTCTATAACTAGTTATGTCACGATATTTGCACATATAAGGTCCAGACTTCCGACGAACATTTCTCCGAGTACGACATAATTGTTTATCAGCAGCAGCGGTTGTAGTAAAAACTGAAAATATGTCCAAACTTTGAGCCGCAAAACTATTGGTTGAATTCACACCGAATTGGGTTTATAGATTGCCAGTGACGCAGAATAGATGTGATTACATTTTGGAAAAAGTAGGTCAAAGTTTACATTTTTAATGAATTTTTTAAATATTTTTTTCTCCATTTACTTATAATGGGCCAAATTTCAAATGTCTATAAAAACATTAATTTAGTTTCACTTTATTTCAAACTTGCCACATATATAGAGGTACCTGATATGCTGACATCAGCACATACATAGACATGATGACATCAGCTGGATCGATGCCCAAACAAGCTACAATATGTGTGAGGGGCGGGGCTTGTTGTGCCTGGAACCACTTGTTTCTAGATTATTATGATAGTATTGTACTGGTCCAACCCACTTTGGCTGAACGTAGAACCTGAACTAACATGATAGTTGATATCTTCTTTCACAAATTTATCCCATGGATTTGGACCCTTTGGTGGGCTGGTTTTGGCCCAGGGGCCGTATATTTGACAT
Organism: Sphaeramia orbicularis; assembly: GCF_902148855.1. Classification (NCBI taxonomy): domain Eukaryota; kingdom Metazoa; phylum Chordata; class Actinopteri; order Kurtiformes; family Apogonidae; genus Sphaeramia; species Sphaeramia orbicularis. The sequence goes on from NC_043973.1 coordinate 47,807,054, forward strand.
CTGTGATTGAACTGAACTTTGGAGACTGATCCGTTGAAATCAGGTTGTATGCCACACCAGTTCTTACAGTATTTGGCGTGCTGTACTTGCGCATTTTTGAGCTTTCATTTGTTATTCAAGGCTATTTGATCGCATGTCAATTTACTCCAAGGTCTCCGGTTTACATAACCCTAACCCTCAGTGTGTGGTATTTGATGTGGCGTGAACATACACACGAAAAGCTTATAATGCATACAGATAACACACCAATTATAAGTGGCGTGTATATTTATACGAGTCATAATATTACATTGGAACTTTCGCTTTGTTCATGTGCATTTCCTCTTATTTCTTCTTCGTCTGATGTTGAACACACGTCCGTTTATACCAGTACCAACACTATTTCAGTTCAGTCTACCCATTAGCACAGATAAAACCCAACGTCTTGTTTTTTGTTTTTCTGTTCGTCTCAGGCCTGGAGGTGAGTGAAGTGTTGTTTAAAATCCTCGTCTCCTCTGAGATCCGTCGTTCCGTTGAGCATTGACCGATCTTCAAACAGTCATTCAAGTCTCCTCTTTAATAGAGTGGATCTACAGAGACCGCAGATGGAGAATCACCGTACTAAATATAATGTGAGCGGTGTCGGTGATGTGTGATGGATGGTGGCGTTAATGCGTTCCAGACACTTTGAAGTGATGGAGATAGCGGCGTTTTCGACAGCTCTGGACCCGCCGTTTCCGCTCGGCGTCTTTTATCCGACGGCGACTGCATCCGCCTGAAGACATCCCAACTCTAACCTCTGTGTCTGTCATGTCTGCAGCTGAATTAAAGCTACCCAAACACAGGGATGATTATTGAAGTTGTTGTTGTGAGAAATCTTGGGGGATTTAATGAGAGGATCATCACTGAGATGTTTGACACCAAAACAACGGAGGCTTAAAGACAAACCAGACGATCCGACACTGGCGTGTGACAGGCAGTTGTAAACCCGTCATTTTTAATTCCAGCTGTGACAGAGACGCTGCAGCTTCGACTATATTCACCTGATCAGAAGCTGTTTGTGTGTGCGGTTTAGACACAACGGCTTAATTACATGAGGAAATCGTATGACCAGTTTTGACGAGTGTCCTTAAGTGGGGAAAGTCGAAACAAAAGGAAAGATGTGGAGTTGGGATTCACATGTAACCATTTATTTAAAACAGTGTTTTTCAACACCCCTTCTGTCATCATAAGCCCCCACCCCCACCCCCCCACCCCCCAAAGAAAGCGTAAATTTGCAAAGGGCACTCAGTAACAAGTTATTGTGCAGGGAGTGGGGGGAATCGGTCTCATAGAGCTTATATACATTGAATAGACAACGCCCTACTTGTGATGGGGGGGGGGGACAGACATTTCCACCAAAGACCTGGGCTGGTGACACGAACACCCCCCATTTTAGTCACCCCCCTGACAAACACTGATTTAAAACAACAAACTGTCACAACCCATTTCTGGAATCACATACGAATGAACGACTGTTGGTCAATATTTCAGGGCTTAAAAAGTATTTATAACAAGAAATATGTACAAAATGATAAATAACAGCCACTCATTTATTCCCTCAAATGAACATTCAGAAAATTACATCAGGTCACAATTTTTAATTTTTTTTTCTGTCTAATGTTTAAAATGCTCCTTTTTTTTTCATGGCAACATAGTTAAAAAATAATAATCTTAAAATCTTTGGAAAAGGATGACAAGAAATAAAAGAGTAAAATACCCATGTGAATATAGAAATAAAAGGGCTCGCGGGTTTCCAAAAAACAAAAATAAATTTCTGCCATGTTTGTATTTGAAAAAAGAAACACCTAAATTCAACGTCTCTTTTGTCCATATACTGCACGTAGTTACTCGCTGTCTCCTTGGTTTGGGTTCCACTGGTTCGAGTTGTATTTTTTTAACATCCATGTCCTCGTAGCGGCTGAAATGAACAGGCTTCAGTCACTTCGCCGTCGTCTTTCCTCGATGATGTCATGAATCACTAACTGGGCCCCGAGATGGAGATCCGGGGCCACGCGGTCGCCCATTATGGAGAATAACCCCCCCGGCCTCTTTATCTGATAGATTTTGAGTGAGCCAAATTGTCCATAAATTCCGCACATGGAGTCATAAACGTCAGCAAAAGGGGTGAAAACAGACAGACAAATTCCTCCGGCGTGATGGCACTGGTAATGATTACTACTGAGAGAGCGAGGGGTGATGATCGGGGAGGGGTGAAAGCAGACGAGAGAGGAGATGTGGAAGATTTATACAAGGAAGACACGGCAGCGGTGGAGGAGGAGTAAATATGGGAGAACGGTGGATGAGAGTTAACGACAGGAAGAAACAGACCAGGGACAGGGCACACAGGGATCTGATTGGCTGACGGATGTAGAGAGGCTCGGACCCTTTTTACTGATGGGAAAAAAAAAATTAAATAAAGACTGAAACTGAAGACCTGAAGCCCATGGGACATTCTAATGAGCTAACTCTGCTAATTAGACCAGGTAACCTGTCACTGTGGCAACCATATTGGACATGGAAACTGGAGCCAAAGTAGAGCTGAGGGTGAATATACACAAAAATAATACATACTAATACTGAAGGAAGGAAGGATGCAAAAAGGTTATAATGCATACATATAACACGTCAATTAAAAGTGGCGTGTATATTAATTCAATTTCATGGTATCACGTTGTTTTTTGTGATAAAATGATTCTATTGGTCAGTCTCCACGTTGGTCTGACAGTTTTAGAAATATTTAACCAATGAAAAGTGTTGAAAATGGCTTGTGATTACGCCTGTTAACGACACTCATTTATTTAGACTATACATGTTTTTTTCCAGTTTCCTGAAAAACAACCGTTTTAGACATATGAGGTTTCCACCCGACTGCAACGATATATAAAATAAGAATACTAAAAATAACAGTCAATAATACTAAAATACAGTAACTAATAATGAATCATTTGTTTATATATATATATATATATATATATATATAGAGAGAGAGAGAGAGAGAGAATAGAATAGAAAAGCCTTTATTGTCATTGTGTGTCCAGTCATTGTAATAATATGAATAAAAACAAAAACAATATGTAAGAAAATAAGAATAGACTGAATATAAATTACAGAAAGTAAAATAAGAAAATAGAATATAAAATGTAACAACAGTAAAATGAGAATAGAACCAAAGTAGATGATGCTATGGGAGGGTGTTGAGCCGATCACAATACAAAATGAAGGGGTCCCATACTTTATGGAACTTTCCAACTGATCCTCTGGTGAAACACTATTTTTTTTCTAGTTTTAGGAAAAACATTAAATTGCTAAGCCAAACAAATGCTTTTAGTGGGACAGAAATTGTTTCCAGTATGACTGTGAAATATGCATTAAATTCTGTTCTAAGTAGTCTTAAAAAGTCTTAAATTGAACTTGTAGAAACTATAGGAACCCTAATGAATGAACAGTTTGAGACTCAACTCTTCCACTTCTGTCTGATTTTTCTTTGCGTGTTTGGAGGCGACTCACTCTGATCTTGTGTTCGTTGCCTTTAGTCTTTTTTTTTTTTTTTTGGCTTCAACGAGTGTCGATGACAACAGAGACGTACAGCAATAAGACCAACTGTGGGGTTTTCAGAGAAGCGGTGTGAGTCGGTGGAGTCGTGAACACAGATCCCAGTGTCAGACTGAGTATTGGATAGAGACAGACTGACAGACGCCGGTTCATCTGGGATCAGCGAACACTGTAATAGGCTCAGGTCTGGTTGGGCGGGTTAGACCGGGGTCCACTTGGCTGCAGATTTCCTGGCTGTCTTCCTGCCAACAACAGCACATGGGAATAGGATTCTTCAACGCGCCCCGAACGATCCTAGAAGGTCTCACTCAGCTCTGGCTCCGGGAGAAAAAGAAATAATAGGCAGAGTTTCCCAGAGGCTTCAGACCGGTCTAATATTTACCCAGTGGTCCATAATGGAGTTAAACCACAGCAACACGGGGACGCTGTTGGCAAAGCGGAGCCAGCGCTGCATCTACCAGGGCAGACGCACTACGCCAAGACTCACACTGTAATTTAGAGCGTGTGTGTGTGTGCGTGCGTGTGTGTGTGTGTGTGTGTGTGTGGTGACTAGCTCAGCAGATACATAAGGGCTAAATCAAGTGAACATCAGTGTCAAAAATTAAAGTTTCACCTATCATTTCTCAAATCATTTTTTGGCTTAAAAACTCTATTTTCTGGAACTGTTTACAAACTTTCCGTACCTCAGGGGTCACATCAAGAGGATTCTGTCCAAATTGTCTCCCAACCTCCCAACCCCCTCTTTGGGAAGCCCTGCTTTAGTACATTTAAATGACATTACACACTAAATGAATGGGCACTAAATCACTAGCTCAAGGCTAACTTGAATAGGAATCTCTGTAGACATGCTAACGATTAGCATTTGCAAATTAACTTGAGATTTACAACGTCCCTTTATCCAACAACAAAGGTTTACATCAGAGATATTTTTAGTCTTCATTCATGCAGATTTAGTCTTTAAAAAAAGAAATGTCTTAAGAAAGATAAGTACAATTTTAATAATATTATTATTGCAACTTTTCTTTGCAACTTTTCTTTAACAGCTAAAATATGAACGACCTCAACAAATGTGAACAACCTGAAATGTCTAAAGGATAGTTTGTAAATGTAATTTTTTTTTTTTTTTTTTTTTTACAATTTAATGATGAATAATGAATTTGGAATTATCATCATTTATAGGCATAATGTAATATTTTTTTCCCACATTAATAGGTTTAGTCCAGCGCTAATAAATTGTCATCAGGATAATTTCTGTTATTATGTGGCGTTATATAACTAAAATTTTATTGATTGATTTGATTCACATTAAACCAAGAAGAACATTTAGTTACAGGTAGAATATTGTTAACATTTCACTTCATTTTCTTTAGACATTTCAGGTTGTTCATATTTGTTTAGGTTATTCATGTTTTATTGTTAAATGATAGTTTAATGTGAATATTTTCATAATTTCATGGTGTTATTTGCACTAAAACAAAGACAAAAAGTTGGAGTTGTCATTATTTATAGATTGTTTTCCTCTGATTGTACTTCATATTGTTCTTAAAGTGTGAATTGTGACATCGGTGTATGAACGCCCACCTGTGTGACGCTGTCGGATAAGGAGCGACATTTTAAATGATGCTGTTGTGAAAGTAATGGGCTTCTAATGGTGAGGTGATGAGTAGAACTACAGACTGAAGCACAACTGTTTGCTTTGAAATAGCAATTCATTAGAAGGTAACAGCAGCTTTTGTGTTCTAATGACACATGAATGTCCCCGAGTCCCAGCGTGTTATTATCGATGTGTGGAACTGGGAGTAAATGAGCTGTGGTGAATAGGTTTGGGGGTTTCACTAAAGGTATTGTTAACGTTTAAATGACTTGGAATGGACTCATTTAGTTCTATTTTTCCTCTGTGTGTGTGTGTGTGTGTGTGTCTACCGTCTACAGATGAGTTCAAAGCCTTCCTGAAGCGTCTACCCACCGATCGCTTCCTGAATGTGTCCATGATCGCCAAGTTCTGGTCGGCCGACTTGTCCGTCCAGAAGCGCTACACCCAGCTGGAGTCCAGCACCGCCCTGGTCCTGGGGAAAGCCCAGAAGATCGTCAGGAAACTGTTCACCCTGAGCAAACGCTGCCCCAAACAGCCTCGCATCAGCCTGCCCCGACAAAGGTAAACGCACCCACGAGAAGGGAAAAACAAACGCAGAACACACGCTGGAACCCGACTTGACCACGACGATTTAAACTGATCCATTTCAGCTGCTTCTAGTGCAGGTTCCACACTCAGTCCAAACTCCAGTGGGTTGGACCGGGGAAAGACAGGGTTTGTACGGGGGCTTGAAATCCTTGAAAATGCTTAAATTTCAAGGTCTGGAAAGTGTGTGAATTTTAATGTAAATGTTTGCAATTCTAACTCTGTGATGTGATTTATTTATTAATTTTTAACCCATTAAAGATCCAAACATCCATCACCGACCAAAACCATCTACTGATCTAAACTGTTTAATACCTGTTGATCCACTAATCCTATCAATACATGGAAATAATTGGTGTAAAATACACTTTTTCACCTTTTCATGGTCATCACGTGACCCATTTGTACATTCAGAGGCTCCATAGTGGAATATTGTTAAAATTTCCCTTAATTTTCTTTAGATGTTTCAGGTTATTCATATTTTATTGTTAAAGGATAGTTTGTTAATGTAAATATTTTCCTAATTTAATGGTGAGAAAAATTTGGAGTCGTCATTATTTATAGGCATAATGTAATATTGTTTTCACATTAAACCAAGAAGAAAATCTGGAGTCATTATTTATATATTATAATATTATTTTACTATTGTTACCTGCCCCCTATTATTTTTGGTTCGATTAGTTCATACTAAATTGGGTTTATAGATCACCAGTGACCTAGAATAGATGTGATTACATTTTCGGAACAGTAGGTCAAAGTTCACATTTTTTATGATTTTTTTTTCTTTTTTATCTTCCCATTTACTTATAGTGGGCGAAATACAAGCGAGGGTTGGGGTTTGTTGTGCCTGGCACCACTTGTTTTACTTTTTTTCACTCTAAAACAGAAAAGTTTGGAGTCGACCTTATTTATATATTATTCTGTTGTTCTTTTACTGGTCTGATCCACTTCAGATCATATTGGGTTGAATGTGGAACCTGAACTAAAATTACTTTGACACCCCTGCCTTTGAGTGTCAGATTTAAGGATTAATGATCTGGACAATTAAGGCTTTAAGTTTGGACTTTTTAAGACTTTAAGGATTCTTATCATGGGACATATAAAAGATGATCTTAAGATGTACGAATGAATATATCTTTGCTATAATCAATCTAATATGTCAAATTTGTTATGAATTTAACAAAAAAAATCCCATTTACTTATGATGGGTAAAATTTGTCTTTGTCTATGCTGACATCAGCACACACATAGACATGATGACATCAGCTGGATCGATGCCAAAATAAGCTAGAATGCTTGCGAGGGGCGGGGCTTGTTGTGCCTGGCACCACTAGTTTTACTTCATATCATATTGGTCTGTTTGTGGAACCTGAACTAAAAACCAGTTTGACACCCTGTTAATATCTTCAGTGTCATTTTTCCACTTTGTAAATTCATCCCATGGGCTGGATTCGGACCCTTTGCTGGGTCACTTTTGGCCACATGTTCTAGTAAAAACCCTCAACTATCTGTGAAAACAGCTCAACTTTGCATTTAGCAAAAACCTCCAACAGCAGGAAAGGTGCCAGCGGGGCATACATTAAACATCTACTGTTGTGGGTTTTTTTTGGGTAGATTGTCACCCAAACTGTGCATGTGCAGATTTCAGTTTCAGCTTTGGTTCATCCCTGCTGACAACAGATTGCACAGCAGTAAAAAATGCACTGCTGCCAGGCATTAAAAGAAAGCATAGTAGTCTAGTCCATCATCTGTATCAGCAGCTGACTACACTCCCAGATGGAGCATCAGAAATATGGCCCAGGCATTTGCATCCTAAATGAATAAAAGAGTCTATTAAGCCTTTCATTCAACAGTATTCCACCCTTTCTGTAGATGCACACCAAGCGAATTACCAACTGCAGCAAATGTCTGTTTTCATTTCATTTAGATGATGACAAAAGGTTCAAAGAAAACCATTTGTACCTCTGCTCACAATCTGGACGTGGGACGTTCTGTGATAACATTGTACAGATCAAAGTCAGAGCAGAGAATGGATCAGTCAATAAAAAGAAGAACTCCAGACGCAAGAAACACAAGGAACCAGGTAGAACGTACAAGTTTAACCCTTAAAGACCCAAACATGCACCGGCAACATAAACCACCTACTGATGTAAAAAGTTAAATCACTGTTACATCCAGAAGTCACATTAATCGAAAATATTCTGTCATTGACAATTTTTTTTTTAAAGATGACGTAAAATTCTGAAGGCTGTCCGTCATTTTTATTTTAAAATAAATAAAATAAATACTGATGGTAATCTATCAAAGAAAGGTTTCACACAACACTGAAGGGTCAAAACACGGTATTCAAAAGCTCTCTGACAGGACATTTTAGAGACAATTTGACCAATTAGTGTTACTAAATGACCCACATTTTTACTTTTAAATGCATTTTTGCTTTAGTTGGACCATAAGGGATTATCCTAAACAAGGAGCTACTTTATAGTGAATTGAATTGAAACACATTTTTTTAATGACCAGACAGTTTTATTTACAAATGGCAAAAATGACAAAAAAAAAAAGAAGAAATATCCTTAACTTTTTGTTTGTAGTGTACATGACACCAGTGCCATGGCTGCTCCCCATAGGTTGGTTTATTTCTAATATTTGCAATAAAATCAACATCAAAATAATTATATAAAAAAAGAAAGTAAACCTTTCGAAAAGAAGAAGAATGAAGTTTAATTTATAATCTCCCACCCCCTTACTCCATCCTTCTCCAACTCATGGGATTAATCATCCATCCATCCATCCATCCATCCATCCATCCATCCATCCATCCATCTATCCATCTATCTATCTATCTATCTATCTATCTATCTATCTATCTATCTATCTATCTATCTATCTATCTATCTATCTATCTATCTATCTATCCTAAATTCCTGTCAGATTCCATAAGTAACTCAAAAATCCTCACATATCAGACTAAATTCTGACTACGCATAAAACACTAAACTACTGTCTATATCAAGGATAGGTTCTGCCCCCGCCCAGAATTTTTTACGTAGTGAAACGGTCCAGTGTGATGCATTTATGGCAACTTTTTACTGAATTTGCTCCTGTCTTGCTTATAAGTAAAACACAAAGTACATTTAATGTGGTAAACATGACCAGTACAGGTTCACTTTAGTTCCGTTCATTCAGTCGATTATGAACAAACACAGATACTAACAAACCTTTCAGCTGCATAAAGTAAAAAACACCTTTTACTGGTGATTTGACTGAGAAACTTCAGAGTCGATTTCAGAACAAAACCCTCCAAGTCACAACTCCGCTCAGATGTCATTATGTGTCAGATCTGAAAGGAAAAGTAAAAACGTCTGCAGGTTTTAAGAACAAAAACTGAAGGAATAAAACGACCGAGCCATGAAGGCGTTTCCGTGGCCGAGTAGACGGATGTGATGACAGGACGGAGCGTGAACGGAAATAACACGTGACAGAGATAGAAGGCTCCGGTTTCATCTGGCAGATGCGATAACGTGATACGGCGACACCTTATAATCAAGTCGTCCACTCCGCTGACGGCGCCGCGCTTGTTTACGAAGGCCGTTAATTTACCCCACAGTCGTCTTCCATTGCTCCGTCTGTTTTCCGTCCTCGCCATCCGTCACATTCACACATTCATAACAGGTTATAGTCTGCCCCCATCCAGACCATAGCCAGGGTTAACCCTTTATCGGGGAAGTGACATTTTTGGTCATTTCCACACACATTATGAGACAGTTCCAGTGAGTCAGCAACCTCAGGTCCAGGGTGGTCTCCAGGGTCTGGAAGGTCCACACACTTTGGTACCTACAGTTAAGGAATAGTTCCATCTCCACATTAAAGAACATTAAAGGATTTAGCTACAGGAATTGAAGCTAGTTATATTAACATTATAACATTTTACCAGCGGTTCAGCTTTAATTAACCGACTTCAATGTTAAAACTCTAAACAATTACTTTTATTACTAGACTTTATAAAGACCAACGATTACGACCTCCCTTCTCAGTCGTGTTTACACATTAAAATAAAAGCACATTACAAACAAAAAGCAAACATTATAATGCACTTATATTAAACATAATGTTCAAATAATTGGACTTTGTCTAATATAATAAAAGTCAAAACGTCCTGAAACTTCAACTTCTAAGATGAGCAAGTCCTCACTACAATAAAAATGTCCAAAAATAAACACTGATAACAGCATAGAACAGCATAGAATAGAACATAATAGAGTAGAACATAAGATAATAGAACAGAATAGAATAGAGTAGAACAGAATTGAACTGAATAGAATAAATCAGAATAGAACAGAATAGAATACAACAGAATAGAACAACATAATAGAACAGAACATAAAAGAACAGAACATAGTAGAACAAAAAAGAATATAATAGAACGAACAGAATAGAACATAAAAGAATAGAATATAATAGAACAGAGTAGAACACAAAAGAATAGAACAGAATAACATAGAACAGAATAAAAGATAGCAGAATAGAATAGAACATAATAGTATGGAACAGAGCAAAATAGAACATAAAAGAACAGAACATAATAGAATAGAACATAAAAAAAAAAAGAATAGAGTATAATCTGGGGGTTTACTTTGGCCTGTTTGATTGATTCAAACCAGCGCTGTCGTATCTTCATCGCTCTTCTCCTCCTTCGCTCCCCTCCTCCTCCTCCTCCGCATGAATCCATTTGTTCTATCATCGTTCATTTGGGTCTATTTAAACAGGCCTGGAGGGAAGGAATTGCCGGAGCATTTGGGCGACGTTGTGTGTGATTTCCAGCACTTAGCCTGGGGATAAAACCTCTGCAGAGCCAATTTTCACTATCAACTTGTTGCTAATGTTACTGCACCAAAGTGGATGGTAATTTATGTATGTGTGCGTTTTCCTCCGCTGCAATCATACCAAACACTCACCCTTCTGCAAAAAAAAAAAAAAACTATGTCAGATGGGCACTGATAAATTGTCCCATTTATAAGTAATAGAGTCTGCATTTTCAGCTTTAGAAAATATGATTCATCCGAAGATTTAATGCACTTCCAGGTCACTTTGTAACCCTGCGATCGCGGCGGGGGTTTCAAGTGTTATTCCAGATAGAAATATGAAAAAGTGGAGGTCAACGGGGTAAGAAGAGGAAGGATGGAAGATGACCTGAGAGAACACAAAGACACCAATCTGATGATAAACACAGATTAAAAAACAGACAAACGTGAACAAAAACCAACGTTAAAAGCAGCAGATGTTCTGTTCAATCAATGGAAAAGAGCAGCGGTCAAATAACCTGTTGAAAATGAGATTCAACTTAAAGAAACTAAAAGGTTTCATATAAAAGCATCAAATATACAGACACTAAAACCTATCAACCTTAAAGCTGCATGTTTTTCCCTCGCGGTAATTGTAATTTCCCCTGTATCTTCCATTACTCTCCTTTTAAACCAGTATCATTAGTCTTTTTTTCTATATGATCATTAAATATTTAATAGAGTTAAAGCTGTAGGAACTAGAAAAAAAAATCGGAACTGGAAAACTCATCTTCAACTCGGTCATTTTGGTCCAAATCAAAACGGAGAAAAAAAAAAAAAACCTGATGTCATTTTGTGCCACATGTTGAAGCTTAAAGTCATGGAGTAGATCCGTGGATCAGAGTCCAGGTGGTTGCAGTAAATACAGACACTGATCTCATACAGGAGGAAAAGGGGTTTGGTTCAACTCCTGCAATGAAATATTAGAAATAATGTGAAATATTCCACTAAGAATTACTGTACATTCATTGAACTCTGAGTATTATTCTTTCCTCTAAACCCACATGCTCCTTCTGCACATGCTCAGTTCGGTCGAGGTCAAAACTGGATGTTTGAGCGAATAATGAAACATCCAGGACATGACATGTTGAAATTGTCAACTTTATTCTTCATTAACAAAAAAATAATAACCAAAGAAAAATCTGATTTGCATTTATTTGTCTGATAAAATAAAATTAATTTCAGATTGTGTAAGATGGGTGTTGTCCAAAAACTTTTTTCCACTACTATATTTAACCCCCTACATGTTTGAAAACACTTATAATTAGGACAAAATATGCATATTATAGAGTACATTTTCTAGTGCAGGGGTGTCAAACATGCGGCCCACGGACCAAAACTGGGTCACCAAAAGTTCCAATCTGGGTTGAATTTACAAAGTGCAAAAATTACAGTGAAGATATTAATAGTAAATGGTGTTGATCTGGTTTTAGTTACAGACAATATCCAAATTTTCTATTTGGTTTAATATAAAAACCAAAAAAAATTACATTATTTCTATCAGTAATGACAACTCCACATTTGTCTTTGTTTTAGTGCAAAAAAAATAACATTAAATTATGAAAATACATTAACAAACTACCCTTTAACAATAAAATGTGAATAACCTGAACAAATGTGAACAACCTGAAATGTCTAAAGAAAATTAAGTGCATTTTAACAACTGCTAATGTTTCTAAATGTTTTGTGAGTTTGTAGATACGATCTGTTAATGCCCATGTATAAATAAATGAGAAATTAAGGCATAAAATATTTAAAATTGCACTCAAGAAATATCTGTTTTTTCAGGTTTTTCACATCTTTCATGTCAGGATGGTTTGTAAATATATATTTTTTTTTTTTTTGGGGGGGGGGGAACTTATTTTGGATTTTTACAAGGTACAGTCAAACATTCCCAGAGACAAAATCAACAACAATTAAAAACAAAAAAAAACAAATAGGTATTGTTATAGTTACACAATTTGAATAATGTAAATAAATGTACATAATAAAGAAAAAAAAAGGAAATACACAGAGGTATTGTTATTTATTTATTTATTTATATTCCTTTTTTCCCCCTAAAGGTATTGTTATATTGTTTCACACCTTCAACATTGTGTAATTTTACTCTTTTGGCACGAAAACACAGACAAACATTGGAGTTGTCATTATTTATAGGTTGTTCGGTCTAGCTGAGGTTACATGTGGAACCTGAATGTAAATGTGTTCGACCCGGTGCTGCTTAACCACACGGACCTCCTTCATCTGAACAGTTTGATCCAGGCCGAGCAGGAACACGTGGTTCTTTCTAAACCGTGGTGTTTGTTTCTTCCTGTTCCCTCCTCCAGACACGTGGGCTTCTGGCTCAGCAGGGTCCAGTCTCTGCTCTACTGTAACGAACACGGGGTTCTGGGCTCGTTCTCCGAGGAGGTGAGGAGCTGCAGCTGCCCGTCGGACCAGCCCACCTGTCAGGGCGTCATCCCCTGCGTCATCGGAACCACGTCCACTTCCTGCTCCTCCTGCGCCGCCGACAACGCCACCCTGCTGCGGAGCCTGTCACCATGGCGACCTCCTCCACCTGGGCTCCTGCAGGCCGAGCATCGCCGCCTCCCTGGACCATTACCTGAACTTCGACCTGGACATGCCCGACGCTGAGGTTCTCATTTATTGTTGTTGGTTTTCAAACCAGAAATATGTGACGCTTTTACAGAAAATAACCAAACACCTGAATGATCATGAAGAAAAGACAAAAACCTACTGACAAACCTCTACAGAGGATTGACACATTAGTGTAGAACTCTAAAAATAGAAAAGAAATAATGTTTGTTCAGATTTTATTGCGCTCATCGTCCCGATTTTTAACCCATAAAGACCTAAACAGCCACCGGTGACATAAACCATCTACTGATTTAAACTGTTTAACACCTGTTGATCCACTAATCCTATTAATCCATGTAAATAATTGGTGTAAAATACAGTTCTTCATCTTTTCAAGGTCATCAGATGTGACCCATTTGGACGTTCAGAGGCTCAGTAGTTACCATGGAAACACTGTCATCCTCTACAACATAAATTCACCAGTAAAACCCACTTTACCCACACTGGGTTTATGTTCAGTTATTAATAGATTGTACCAAAAAAGTCAGTTTTTCCTTTGATACAATAACCTTTGAATTAACTCTGAGTTTTCATGAATCTACATCTACATAATCAGTGAATTAAATAAAGGAAAATACATTATTTACACCAAAAAATGTAAAATACAGCGGATAATATTAGAATAAATGGTGATAAATCAATTAAGGAATGTTAAAAAAAAAAAAAAAAGAAAAATTCAGTTGGGAACGACATAAAATTAGTACTGGGTCTTTACAGGTTAAGGAAAAGATTAAAAAAAGAATCAAACAGATAAAGCTTAATTGTTCAGGTCTGGAAAATCGTCTTGGCCTCATGCAGGAAAAGTATTAACACGATTACATTTTTGATGAAAAGTAAAAGAGACTAGCATCAAAACTCTACAAGTCACTGTTTTAAAACTCACTGTGTAGAGAGTATACTCTAATACTTAATTCTACTGTAGTCTGTTCAGATCACTGTTAGCATTTTGGTTTAAAAAAATAAATAAACAAACTTTATATTTTAGGATTGTAGGGTTTTTTTGAAGGGTTGTGAGAAGACAAAACCAAAAGTCATTCATATAGACTGATGGTAGTTCAGTTATGTATAAAAACCCAGAGCTACTTTAATGGCAGTTCCCAAATTAATTTTTCTCTATATTTAGTTTTTCTTAAGTGATTTATCAGCACTTATTATAATATTATCCTCTGTACTTTGTGTTTTTTCAGTAAAAATCAGGTATTTTCCTGTATTTAATTCACTGATCATGTAGATGTTCATAAAAGATCTGATTAAAGTTGTGTTATTTCAAAAACAGAAAAAAACTGAAGAAAAGGTGACTTTTTCAGCAAAGATATCATTAACTGAGCATAAACCCAGTGTGTCCATCCACTGTCATTGATCCCACTCCATGGGTTTAGTGGCGAATCAATGTTGTAGAAGATGGCGGTGTTTCCACGGTAACTATGGAGCCTCTGAACGTCCAAATGGGTCATATCTGATGACAAACTGTATTTTACACCAATTATTTACATGTACTGATAGGATTAGTGGATCAACAGGCATTAAACAGTTCACATCAGTACCTGTTTGGGTCTTTATGGGTTAAATGACTGATGTGTGTGTAAAGAATCAAAACCAAACCACGCTTTAGGAAAAATCCAGTCTCCCTCCTTTTCTTTTAATTAATTCTTTTAATTGAATGAATTATATTAAAGGTTGTGTTGTTAAATTCACCACCACAGACTGAGGCCTTCTTTAAGTCCTGACTCCATCCATGTGATTAAATGTGGTCATTTCGTTTTCCCTCCAGGTGAAGTATCTCCTTCAGCGATTGGACAGCAGAATAGAGGTCCACGCCATCTACATCAGCAACGACGTCCGTCTCGGAAGCTGGTTTAATCCTGCCTGGAGGAAGAGGATGCTGCTGACGCTGAAGAGCAACAAAAATAAGTCCAATCTCATCCACATGCTCATGGGCATTTCTTTCCAGATATGCT
The DNA here is from genome assembly GCF_902148855.1 of Sphaeramia orbicularis. NCBI lineage: Eukaryota > Metazoa > Chordata > Actinopteri > Kurtiformes > Apogonidae > Sphaeramia > Sphaeramia orbicularis. Next base: position 47,822,242 of record NC_043973.1, read on the forward strand.
CCACTAAGAATTCAACGCTGGAGCCGGTGCCTGCGGTTTATGTGAATCCGTTCGGGGGGAGTCACTCGGAGAGTTGGTTCATGCCCGTGACCCAGCCCGACTTTCCCGACTGGGACAGAACTCGATTGGATTCTGTTGCCACGGCACAGTGTTACAACTGGACTTTGTCTCTGGGCGGCAAATGGAAGTCGTTCTTCGAAACCGTCCACATCTACCTTCGGAGCCGCATCGTCACCGACGACCCGACGGTGAACGAGACTCTGTTCTACGAACCGTTGGACCTGGACGACCAGACGTCCAACCTGGGCTACATGAAGATCAACACTCTGAAGGTGTTTGGATACAGTATGCACTTTGACCCCGAGGGCATCAAGGATTTGATTCTGCAGCTGGACTACCCGTACACTCAGGGTACGCAGGACGCCGCCTTTCTCATGCTGCTGGAGATGAGAGACCGCATTAATCGGCTTTCTCCGCCGGCGCCGCAGCCTCTGGACCTGTTTTCTTGTCTGCTGCGCCACCGGCTTAAGTTGTCAGCCGGCGAGGTGGCGCGAATCAAGGACTCGCTGCAGCTTTTCAGCTCCAAACTCCCCAACGCCGTCCCCGAACCGGAGCTGGCCCAGCTGTGCAGCTAGCTAGCTTAGCGCACACGTCAGGTTCAGGGGTGACGCTGTTTCTGGGGACGATCTGAAGGAACCCCCTGGACATCAGCTTCTTGGACTTTGTGTTTTTGGAACATCCAGCTGGGCCTGTCTGAGGATCGGCCTTTCTGGTGTCACCTTTTATCTGGAGGCTTGGAGGTTGTGAGCAGAGCTGTTCCACCGTCGGGGGGGTTGGGGTGGTGGTGGGGGGCTGCTGCAGACTTCTGAGAGAACAGCTACAGATACTGGGACTTCCTCCGGTGAAGCCTGGAGCCCTACTTTTTGCTATTACTGCCCTGCTTCTGTCAGAACGCTTGTGCAACTGCATCTGGACGGAGCTCCAACAGCCTGGTGACGTTGGACCAGTGACTAAACCAAGACCTCCGCCTTGTAAAGAAAAAGGCCATTTTGATATGTAAAGAGGAACTCTGGAGGGGGGGTCTTCGACGAGTCACGGAAGAAGATTCCCCTTTTCTAACCCTATTTTCTTTGGCTATGGAACACTCTTACCGGGAAGGGAAACTGGGATAATATTATATATGTGGTGAATGAGTTGTTATGTTATGCTTAACAGTTTAAAATTTGATAATCCTGAACCCTGTTACTGTCTTTGAATATTTCTTTTTAATTCCTGCCTTCCATTTTACCTGGCATTTAAAGACTTGTACGATAAGTATCTATGCTTAACATCTGAGTGAGAAGCCTGTTAGTGATGTTCTGTCCTTGGTGGTGTGTCTAAACCAAAAGGTGAACGGTGAACACATCGGCAAAAATTGAATGGCAAAATATATTCAATGTTGAGTTTTCTGTTCTGTTTTTGTTTTATCGAGCTGAAAAATCATAAAGAAATCTTAACGACGTGGTGACAAAAAGGTCTGCGGATATAGCGCTGTAAATAATGCTCCATCTAACCCCAGGTGTGTGAAACAAGTGCACATTGCTTTTTAGAATAAACCGAGTGCAAAGACCAAAAAAATGTTTATAACAAGACAAACTCATGCCTTATATGGAGAGTCAATGTTCAAGATAAGAAGCACATTTAGTTTCTGTGTTTGATTTTTTCCAGCGAAGGCTTTATTGCTTTTTATATTTCGATATTTCTACCAAGACAGAACAGCAAACACATTCTCCAGACTACGTGGTAATGTAGCGTTTCCATGTAAATGCCAGTCACAGTTTCTGCAGTTTCCTGTTTTGATTTGGTGTTGTGAAACTTTGGTCACTATTCACGGTGCACACCAGTACTTGCATACTGTAACTGTTCTGCAAAATCCTTCTATCTCCACTCATACACGACCTCGAAGCCACTGATACGATCAGGCTGGGGTTTAATTTAACTTTTTTTTTTCTCAGATTGGTTTGGGTTAGTCTCAGGTTAACAAAACTTTTTTTTTTTTTTTTTTACACGTGGGCCAGACAGCAGCTGCCGGTTACCTCGGCAATTGGAGTTACAAGGTTTCTGCAGGGCAGTAATGGTACTGTTGAGAGCTGCAAACTTGCCAAGATGATTTTACATTTACTTCACTAATTCCTCACTTCAAACCAGTAAAACGTGTATGTCATTTTCAGCGGTTCTTCTGTGCTCAGCTTGCTTAAGTAAAAAAAAAAAAGTGGTTTATCTATTTGGGTTCTTTTCCTTTTTTTCAGCGGTTGGTTTTAATCATCATCTAAGGTGCACGTTCACACACATAAGGTCAGAGACGTCAACGGAACAGAGGACGATGAAAGACAGACTGACGTGGGTTCATACATTTAGTGAATTAAAGGTGAAGTACACAATATGGACATAAGTATGTGGACATGTTGAATTCAGGTGTTTCTTTTCTAACAAAACAATAACAAATGTCATAAAATAGTTTCATATTGGGATGAATATCATTTCATTAGTTAGTTTGGTTTAAATTTTCTTTGCTTCCAAAATGCCTCAGAGATGGTTTTTTACTGAATTTCTCTCAATGATTTTTTTGTTTTGTTTTTTATCCATGACTATGATTTAAATGTTGTAGGTCTTAAGTTATGTTTCCATAAACTTGTTGCCTGTATTGTGTTTAAATATGTTAAATGTTCAAATTGCAAAGAAAGTAACGTTACTCGACTCAGTTCCATCCGTTCAAACCTGACAATTTATAATGAAATGAGGAACCAATTATCGCTAACTTTGCAACGAAGTAAAAAATGACCCGTAATGGTGGAAATCAAGGCGTTGGAGTAAATAAGATCTTTTTAAGAATACTTAGAATAGACTTTAATGCCTTTTTTTACGGCCATACTGGCAAAAATTTGTGGCTACTAGAATTTAGGAAAATATATTTAAGTCTAAAATTAAACTTTTAGAAACCTACAGGAACTTTACATTTACATTTGTAAAATATCAGTTTGCTTTAAACATAGAAATCATTTAAAGGGCATTTTGTGGTTATCCTAAACGATCAATTACATAATATGAAAAAATAATAATAATAATAATACAGTTATAATTTCTCTCAACATTGATGTTTTGGAGTTTTTTTTAATCCATGACTGAGTTTAAATGTTCTACATCTAAATTTCTAAGATTTTTTTCACATGGAAAATATGGAATTAAAATATGGGGGGGGGGGGGGGAGGAAATATTGATGTTTATACGTCAAATCAGCATGAGCAGGACATCTTACAGCTGTAAACATGATATGTACCAATATTTATGTCCATATAGTTTATAAACGTCAATATTTCCTTCAAGTTTAATGGGAGATGTGATGAAAGTAGATGGTTAGTTATGGTAGAAAATTATCTAGTCAGAGCATGAAAAATATTTTAGAAATGTAGAGGTAGAATATTTACAATCAGTCATGGATTAAAAAAACAAAACAAAAAAAACAACAATGAGATATTAAGTAAAAACCATCTCTGAGGCATTTTGAAAGCAAAAATAACAATTTAAACGAAACTCACCAATGGAATGATATTTATCTCAATATAAAACTATATTATAACATAACACTGGTCAACTACAAATTTATTGTTTAAGTTTTTTGAGCTGATTTAGGATAATTTTGGTGTGCTGAATCCAAAAATCACATTAATTTTGCTCAATCAGGTCAACTTTCTGAACTATGTTACATATTGGCTTTTTAACATTTTTGCTTACATTTATGGGCATTTTCACATCATATGATACAAAATTCTTTCATATGTCTTGCAATGAACGAGTTTTGAAGATTTTACTTTTGCCAATTTATGATTGTTTTTTTTTTTAACATTACAGGTGAATGAAATGGCTTTGACTAGAAGATCTTGCAAAAATAAGCCTGACGTATCCTGCTACATCTGCGCTGAATACATAATAAATAATAAATAAATCCTGTTAGAAAATGATTTTTTTTTTCTCTTAAAACCTATTTTGGGTGAGAACTATATAAAAAAATCAACTGATAAAGTCACAAAAATGTAATCAATTTTGTGAGAAGATCAAATTTTTCAAAATCAAATTAGCAAAAAAAACTTGACCTGATTGAGAAAAACAGATGCCATTTTTTGATTTAGCGGTGCAAAATGGTCCGAATTCAGTTGAAAAAAACCTAGACAACTTGCAAAAAACATTTTTTTGTAACCCAGTGTAATTAGTCCTTATTGTTTTGTATCCCAGACCCGTGTTAGAAAAGAAACACCTGAATTCAACGTGTCCACATACTTTTGTCCATATAGTGATTATAAAACAACGCATAAACTCATAATTTTTCACAATCATCACTGAGCGCTTTGAGGTGGTTTGGAATAAAACCTCCGCTCCAAAACAAAGCCTATGTGGAGTATTTTAAAGGTGTAGTACCGCTGACGGCCACTAGATGCTGCTGGAAAAGCCCCGCCTCCCATAGACTTACATTAAACTTCTCTGAAAATAAGTCGGTGTGTTTTTGTCACAGGAGTCATCCCAGTCTCATCTGTTTTAATTATAACCTCTAATGACTGATCGGGTCCATCTGTACAATTTTTCCTCCATTAATCAGATGCAGCCTTTCATGTCAGGCTTTGATTGACAGGTGTGATTGACAGCTCGCTGCAGCAGAGTCGGACGTTCAGAGTTTACGTTATAGTTAATTAAACTCATTCTTCCTGACTGACAGCTCCACGTAGTTATGGTTAACAGGTTCCACTAATGCTTAATGGAGTTGACCTATGACCCCCTGGTGTCCCACAGCTCCGCCCCTCTTTTCCATATATGGTTACTTATAGGTCAAACATACAGTCTGTGAAGGCACTGAATAAAAATACATGTTACCACTGACTATGGGAGACTGAAATCTACACCTATGTGTCAAAACACATTCATTAGATTTTAGCTGGTGAAGGCGGAGCTAGATTTCTGCAAAATAATAATGTGCCCGGTTGGACTTTTGGAATTTCAGCCTCTTAAATTAAACACATTTGTTCCTGACAGCTTCTGCTAATAAAACTAAAAAAAATGATTTCACGACTCGGTGTTTGATGATGTTTAAAGTTTTACCAAGTCATTAAGTTAACATTTAGCATTAGCATAACTATGCCCATTTTGGCCAAATATGGTCACTTTTGGCTCCAAAAAGCAAACACTGCTACCACTAAATAATAAAATACTGACTTTAGATCAACAGGTAAAATTAGCCCCGTCAAACTTTTGGAATTTGAGAGTTTATTTAATAAAACATCTTTTTTCCTGACTGTGACTGAACAGGTTCCACTAAAAAGACTTTAAAATGACCTGGTAAAACTCTACACTTCTTCAAACACTGTGTAACCAACTCAATAAGCTAGTGTTTAGCATTAGCTCACCTCTGATCCTTCATGCTGTTGTAGCTCCACCCCCTTTTGTCCAAATATGGTCACGTCTGGCTCCAAAATGCCAAAATGGCAACGTCCGAATCACAAAAAAGTGTCTTCCAACCTGCAGATCACAAATAAAATGCATGAAGTCAGGGTTCATTTGTCCAATAATTATACACAGTCTATGTCTAAAAAAGTAGTATATCATATTTAACCAACATTTTTGTAAAACGAAAGCTCTGAGCTGATGATGTCACATTTTGGTCATGTTTGGTAGAATGGACTAAGGCATAGGTCGACAACCTTTTGTGTCTAAAGAGTCATTTTAGGACAGAAATAGAAAAACTAATGCGTCTGGAGCATAAACATATCTGTATATATTTAACCTGGGGACTGTTTAAGAAGCTCTTTATGATTAGTTTGTCTGGAATATGTGGAGAATGAATCAAAGTTTCAGTGCACTTACAGAACTACACTAAAGAAAACAGTGAAATTTATCATTATTGTGTTTTGCAGCAAAAATCCAGTGGTATGTGAAGGTTTACTTTGAATTGGAGAATACAGATAAATACTTTCAGTGTCATAAATAAGAAGTAGTCCACTTTTACGACTACTACTACTATTACTACTGCTAATATTTTGAATTAATTTGGAGTGTCATCATTTTTACAACTGCATAACATAAGAATGACTTTATGGTTGTGACAATAACAGCAAAATGTGTAGAGAAGAAAAAAAGTATCATTCATTTCCACATATTATCCCATAAAGACCCAAACAGTCACTGGCGACCAAAAGCATTCACTGATTTAAACTGTTTAATACCTGTTGATCCACTAATCCTATCAGTACATGTAAATAATTTAGGTAAAATGGAGTTTCTCAGCTTTAAATCATATTCAGATATGACCCATTTGGATGTTCAGAGGCTCCGCAGTTACCGTGGAAACACCGTCATCTTCTACAACATTGATTCACCAGTAAAAGCCATGGAGTTGGATCAGTGACAGTGGATGGACACACTGGTTTATGTTCAGTGAAAGAGAGATTTGCAGAAAAAGTCACTTTTTCTTCAGTGTTTTTCTGTTTCTGATATAATAACCTTTGAATTTACTCTACGTTTTCATGAATACCTACATGATTTACATGATCAGTGAATTAAGTATATGAAAATACATGGTCTACATTGAAAAATGCAAAATACAGACCATAATATTACCATAAATGGCGATAAATCACTTAAAAATGGACTGCCACAAAAGTAGCACTGGGTTTTTATGAGTTAAGAAAAAAAATAACAATCACACATGGAGCCACTTGAAATGGTCTCAAGAACCTAATGTGGTCCCGGAGCCACAGGTTTGCCCCCCCCCCCCCCCCCCACCAGACTAAGACATGAGGTGATGAATCGAGGAGGTATAATTGACTGTGACAACAACTGAACTGTTTATTTAATTGCAACCTCTACTTCCACAGTACTGTGGCATGAAATATGGGCGTGTCTATGACCACAGAGCCAATCAAACGTTAGCATTTGCACTGTGACAGTCACAGTAAGGACATGTTGAGTCCTCAGAGCCAATCATGGACACTGTTCCATGAACTCACTGTCCTGTGGTCATATATCAACATGATATCATGACTACAGATAACACATCATTTTTAATTGGTGTGTTTTCTGTACTCAGCTTTCTGTGTATGTTCACGCCGTGTAACATACCACAAGATTAGCAGTTAGGGTTAGCGGTTACGGATATGTAAACCAGAGGCCTTGACGTACACTGACGTGATCAAATGACGTTGAATAACGCGAAAGGATGAAGACGTGTACATTTAGCACGTCAAATGCCATAAGAACTGGCCTGACATACAACGTGGTTTTATGAGATCAGTCTGGTTATACTGCGTACACACCACCACCAAATTATGTATACTAATTCACAAAAGTTTAATTTAATTTTGTCCACATGACACTGGCGTTGTCGGTGCCCTGAAACAGTGTTTTGGAGAACGGGTCCCAGAGCAGAAACATCTCCTGGCGTATGGATAGACACAACACCACTGTATGGAGCTGATGACCCCACAGTATCATGTGACCAGAAGAAGAAAACCCCAGATGTAACCTCATGCACATGCTCAGTGCATTCTTCTGTGGTTTGAGTGTGTCCTGCCTTAGGCTCTGTCTGTGTTTGTGTACAGCGCCACATATAGGTGTGACATACAGGGTGGGGAAGCAAAATTTACAATATTTTGAGGCAGGGATTGAAAGACAGTGTATGACCAATTAGTTTATTGAAAGTCATGAGAATTTATTTGCCACAAGAAAATGTACATAATAGAAAATGTTTTTATTCTCTGTGTCCTCCTTCTTTCTCAATAACTGCCTTCACACGCTTCCTGAAACTTGCACAAGTGTTCCTCAAATATTCGGGTGACAACTTCTCCCATTCTTCTTTAATAGTATCTTCCAGACTTTCTCGTAATAGTTTTGCTCATAGTCATTCTCTTCTTTCCATTATAAACAGTCTTTATGGACACTCCAACTATTTTTGAAATCTCCTTTGGTGTGACGAGTGCATTCAGCAAATCACACACTCTTTGACGTTTGCTTTCCTGATTACTCATATGGGCAAAAGTTTCTGAAAAGGTATGGATAATAGTGTTAGGTATGATTATGACATCAATATATGTTTGGTTTCAAAACAATTGACGTAGTGTCTGCTGAGAAAAAACAACTAAATGTTCATTGTAAATTTTGCTTCCCCACCCTGTATGTACTACACCAGTTTAACCCAGTTTTCCTGTTTCCACCTGGACGCAGATATTTATGGAAACGATACGTGTATGAACACAAAGCTTTTAGAATCTGAAAAAGAAAAATACCAGGAGCGTTGTGGTCACTAACTGGTCCCCTGTCCTTTTCCTGGACCTGGACAGGCCCCTGGCATGTGTGATGGTTCTGTCCACAGTCCTGTGTCAGCAGGGGCACAGGTGACCAGTCTACACAGGACAGAACCAGGACACCGCCTGGACCTGTGGGAACACACACATGACAAAGGTAGTCCAACAGGACTGTGGACAGAAACACTTGTTTTTAATCTGTTCACATTGTTCTGCAGTAAAAACACCACAGATACAGATTGGAAAAAGTGTGTGTTTTGTCTGTATTCATTTCGGTTACGGTTCATACGACGACGTGGGCAGATTTATTTGATTTATGTCGACCACTGTTTACTCGCGCTCTCATTCATCAAGTGAAGAGAAGGGGTCAAAGTTCACGTGGAAGTCACAAAGCTGCAATTTCAACAGTTAATGTAAAATCCAGCGTCCGTTCATCCGTCTTCTTCTGCTTATCTGGGTCGAAGGCGTCGGACAGATGGACGCGTTTACATTAACTGTTGAACGACTGCAAACAAGAACCCATAAATCTGAAACGTTTCAACTGGGTTTGACTTTTGTTTAGTGTCACAGTGCGAAACATTTTACATTTGAGTTCTTTCAAGGCATCGACACAGCAAAATTAGCCTCAACAGTCTGCAAATAAAATATCATTCACAAGTGGAAATGACTAAATGTTAATAATTGGGCTGCTTTATTACGATTTTATTAACTAAAGTAGATCAGAATGAATCAACCTGCAGATATTTTTGTTCTTGGAGTTTTTTTGCTCGTATTGTGCTTTAAATTGGACAGTTTTACCCGATTTGTTACCAATATAAATGTGTCCAAAGTGTGTTTTTATTTGTAGAAAAGGCCTTGACTAAGTGGATTAAACTTTAAAGACGAATGAGAAGAGGTGGATTTTCAAAAACACTACTGGCTCCACTCTTTTTATTATGTTGGGGTTTTTTTTTTTGCATCACTTGCAACACAAATCCACATCATGTAAAGAATCCATTTCCACAACCAACACTTAAGGTGGTGCAAGTTTACATCTGAACTACACCCTCATGACAGATTAAAGCCTGAGTCCGAGTTGTTTTCATGTAAAATGTTCATCAGGCAGCGTTGAAGCGACGCCCAAAGGCCTCTGTAAATCTCCCAGACTGTTGTTGGAAGCGTCTACTTCCAATTACGCTTGACCCCTCATCATAAGACCAACGTCCTGTAATATACCGACTGCGGGTTTTTTTGTGTATGTGTGTGTGTAAGATGAAAAGCCAATTTCCTGGGTTGTCAGGGTCCAAACACGAACCAAATGCACTCTGTCACATTATATCAAGCTGCTGGTTTATCTGCAGGAGAGAATGACAGGGGAGCAGAGCGTCACGGCCGACCAACCGGCAGCGTTTCTCCTCTTTCCTCCTTTTGTTTTTCCGCAGCCGTAATGAGGTGGAGAAGGAGTCACTCTGCATTGGGTTAATAAACAGTTATTCATCTTCGGCGTGGCACCTCGGAAACAGGAGTGGGTTTGCCCTTGGGCTAATCTTCAGGCCCGTGGACGACAGCCGATCCATCAGAGGACTATTTAGACTGCAAACTACAAAGTTTACGGACCTCCCAAAGAAGCGAGAGGGGAAATGAGAGAGTGATTGAAGAGGGAATAGATGACATAGAGGGAGAGATGGAGGGAGGATAAGGAGGAGGAAGAAAGAGAAGGGTCGGCCCGTGATTTATGATGTTTGGAAAGTCAGACTGTTGGAATTAATGAGGTAGAATTGGTGAAATGGACTGGCATGTGAAGGTGCATGTGCGCTCACGTACCTGTAGGTCACTTGACACCGTCATCAATAACATGATTTTTTTTTTTTTTTTTTGGGGGGGGGGGGGGGGTGAAATTACATCATTACAAATGAATCAAAGAAATGATTCATGCCAAAGATGCTGAGAAAAGGAAATGAGGCCGGCGATGAAATGTAAAGTTAGAGCATGTCTGACCTTGAAGCAAACAGAGCTCGTATTACTCTGATAATATAATAAGTGCATCAGCGGCAGTAATCAGGGTTCCTACAGGTTTCTACAAGTAAATATAAGACTTTTTAAGACCTTTTTAGACTACTTAGAACTAGGGCTGCATTATTTTGGCCAAAAATAAAATCCAGATTTTTTTCCTCTAAAAACTTGATTTTGGATTTCAATATTTATTAATATTATCCTCTGTATTTTGTATTCTTCAGTGAAAATCAGGTGTTTTCCTGTATTTAATTCACTGAACATGTAGATGTTCAAAAAAGCTTGGGTTAAATTCAAACGTTTTTCTATCAAACACAGAAAACTGAAGAAAAAGTGACTTTTTCAGTAAAAATCTCATTAACTGAACATAATCCCAGTGTGTCCATCCACTGTCATTGATCCAACTCCATGGGTTTTACTGGTGAATCAATGTTGTAGAAGATGACGGGGTTTCCACAGTAACTATGGAGCCTCTGAACGTCCAAATGGGTCATATCTGATGACCATGAAAAGATAACAAACTGTATTTTACACCAATTATTGACATGTATCGATAGAATTAGTGGACCAACAGGTATTAAACAGTTTAGATCAGTAGATGCTTTTGGTCTCCAGTGGATGTTTGGGTCTTTAAGGGTTAACAGAAGAGGTTTGACTTTCACTACGATCATCAAACTAACATTAGGATGCCAATTTTCATTATTCTATTTTTCTGCATTTGATTCAAGCGCTTTTTGAGCTACATCTTGACTCAATTCTAACCTAATTTAACGCCCCATCGACAATGATGCTATTTTGCCAAACTAATTTTTTTTTTTTTTTTTAAATTTATCTACGTTTATTCTTCTTATCAAAAGGTTTTTAATTTGAAACAAGTCAGATTTTAGTCAGCGATTTCCAAAGTGTAGATTCTTCTTGGTTTGTTTGTATCCATGAGGACAGATTTATTAATCAAATGTGGTGATGAAATGCAAAGTTAGGGCATGTCTGACCTTGACAGAGGCCAACGGAGCTCTTATTACTCTGATAAGTGCATTGGGGCAGCGGTGTTACGCTCCACAACTCTAAAATTCAGATCTTATAGAGCTCGTCAGTTTCCTCAGACAGCCCGCAGAAAAAATACCAAAAATTATTTATTCCCTGTATTGCTTTTCAAGACTCACTCGGCAAACTCATTCATTACCTCGGACCGAGAAAAGACAAGGTCACATTACAAATTCACTCGTGTTGCGGCCGACTTCTTTTTTTTTTTTTGCTTTTTCTTTGTCAGCATTTCAGAGACGAACTGCAGTGAAAAATTGCTTGTTAGCCCTGACGATATTACATGTCCTAACAGCCTGCATTCCATTTCACAAACCACACTGGAATAAATCATATCAGCACGCTTTTCCTTCCTCCATAATGGCACATTAGAGGTTGTACACCGTCAATTTAAAGGAGCTCATAACCTACAGGGAACTTTCAAAGTGACATAAGTTCCACAACGACGACTACCTCAACTTAACCCATGAAGACCCAAATAGTCACCACCGACCAAAACCATCCACTGATCTACACTGTTTAATAACTGTCGGTCCACTAATCCTATCAATACATGTAGATAATTGGTGTAAAATGCAGTTAGTCATCTTTTCATAGTCATCAGATATGACCCATTTGGACGTTCAGAGGCTCTGTAGTTACTATGGAAACACCATCATCTTCTACAACATTGATTCACCAGTAAGTAGGGTGCCCAGTTGCCTCGCCTTTATGTGGGACTGCGCAGCATTATGACCATTTTTTACACGTCCCACAAATTGAGACAATGTCCTGCATTTGATTGGCTCTGGCTCACCAAAGTGCAGGACAGTCGCCTTTCTCCAAACAGCGCTATCACCATTGGCTGTGTCCGCTGTCAATCAACCAACATACATGTGGGGTCAGGAGTCCATCAACCTGTCCCCAGTGTCCTCCTGACCTCCGCCCACTGACACACCAAAAACAAAGGCAAAAGCATCAGACACCGGCATGCAAACACATGGAAATTCGAGGTAAAATAAGAAAATACAACAGAAAAGAATGAGAAAATGTTTATACATGAGTGAAACCGGTGGGGTGTGATTCACAGAGGGTATTCTGTGAACTATGTCAGTTATTTCTCCATTGTGCATTAATTATAATTTATATTATCTACTGATCTGCTTTTTTGCTGCTGAATATAATTTAAAACTATAATGGAGTAATAGTGAGTTATCTACTGCAGCTCCATTTCTAGTCTTAAATAGGTTTAGTTGAATTTATTCACCAACAAATAATGCACAAAGACAATGGTTAAAAAATAAATGAATAAATAAATAAACAAACAAAAATATGGAGGAGATTTGTGAAATGGGACGCCCTAAAAAACTTATTTAGAGCTTGACAGTAGTAAAGTATACAGTTACACATGTAGGTCAGAAGAACAGTAACAGCATTTAAAGCCACAGGGCAACAAAAAAAAAAAAAAAAATAACAGTGTTAAGAACAGATAGAAGAGGACAAAAGATAGAATAGGAAGACAGGGTTCACCATGGATGATGATGAAGTTGTTTTCACTTTTAAAACAATGATTTATGAGGAAATTTATTCAATACAAAATGATAAAATAGTTCCAATGGCCCTGTATGTCAGCATCATGTTCCATCAAGAATCAATACCCAGTTGAATTTGTGAACAGGTATTGATAGGATTAATGGATCAATAGTTATTTATCATTTTATATCAGTACATTCCTTTGGTCACCAGTGACTGTTCAGACCTTTACACTGCAAAACTCAGAATCTTACCAAGTGTATTTTTCTCATTTCTTGTCAAAATATCTCATCACACTTAAAATTAATGATTTAAGTTAATGATTTTAAAAGTATCATGGAGAATGCAGTAAAAGAGGAATGTCATTGATTTTCTTGATGTCATTATGGTTGAATAGTTGTGACTGTGTTTTATTGTTCATTGTGTATCATGTTTGTATTTTATGTTGTTTGGACTTTGTATGGCGGTTACCTTGGCCAGGTCTCCCTTACAAAAGAGATTCCTAATCTCAATGGGATTTCCTGGTTAAATAAAGGTAAAATAAAATAAAATAAAAAATAAGACATAATCACCTGAAGAGTAACTTTTCAGTGAGATATAAGAACTTGTTTTTAGACAATAGATCTGGAAAATCTTATTTCAAGAAATCTTACCAAGATAATTTTCACTTGTTCCATTGGCAGATTTTTTTTTTTTTTTTTTTTTAATAATTCAAGATTTTTTTTTTGCTTACTTCAAGCAAAACAATCTGTCAATGGAAGAAGTGAAAATTATCTTGGTAAGGTTTCTTGAAAGATTTTCAAGATCTGTTGTCTAAAAATAAGTTCTTATATCTCACTGAAACGTTACTCTTCAGGTGATTATGTCGTATTTTAAGTGTGATGAGATATTTGGACTAGAAATGAGAAAAATACACTTGGTAAGTTTTAGATTTTTGCAGTGTAAGGGTTAACCTGCATCTGTTCAGACTAAATGAGATTCTTTCGTTAAAGTTTAGATCATATTTGTGAGAGAAAACTTCAGGCTTAGGTGAATAAATCTGACCTCTAACCTCACTGTGGTTTTTTTCATTATGTGGTCTTCTGTCTGAACTGCATCGACCCCTGACTCGGGTCAAATCCCAGACCGCCAGACTCAATACTATTCCCACCTCGTATTAACATTCAGGTGAGAGCATCTTTTCGATAACACGCGGAGGACGACGATGCGATTGGGGTTTAAAGTCTGTAAATTCGACTAATGGACTCTAAGAAATGGGGCTAATGTCTCCGAACAGATCGCCATCCACATCTGAGCCATTTGAGGTAAATAACACATCGAGGGATAGATAGTAAGCAGCCGCCGCGTATTAGTCAAACTGAAGATAAAGGCTGGATTTGTTGTTTTGTCTGCGTAAAGATCCAAATAAAAGTAAACGCTTCAGGTTTTTAGGAGACGGAGGGAACTTTTACTGCGAATCAAGCAGAATCCAAGTAAGTGACTCACCAAACGTCCACTCACATGTTTATTTTAATACGTAAGTGGAAAGAACTCAGGGAAAACTGGGGCGGCAAATAAGAGGATATACATCTGTGAACTGGCAGGTTTTACGAAATAAGTATGTTGGGTTTGGAGACCGATACACGGCGTCTTATGTCCATCCAATGCAGGAGAATCTAAGTCTTATTGGCTGTTTAATCTGAATTGCAGCTCAGCTTTGATTTTCTCAGAGATGGAGCAAGGGTTTTTGTTTTTTTTTTGCCAATTCTACAACTGATGGAATAAACTCCAATACGGATGTTTTCCCTGCAGCAGACTCAAACAGACTCCAAATATTAAAGCAGAGGACATTTGTATTCATACATGTTAAAGACAATGACATAAAGGCCAGAGAAGGAAAAATGACCAGTGGAACAGAGATGAGCTCTAGTCTGTAACGTTATAAAACAAATACTACACCACATTTTTGGGATTTTTGGGAGCTGGATATAATTTGCGACATCTTAAAATAAACATTAGGATAGTGATGTTATTTACAACAGCTGCATTTATGGTATAGATTTAACAATGGGAATATAAAAAAAAAAAACAACTTGTGTTCCAATGTCCCTGTATGTCAGCGTCATGTTCTATCAAAAATCAATCCCTAGTTGAATGTGTGAGGTTGTCAGGTTCTGTTTCTATGTTCCAGTCCTGTGGTCTGGATGCAGATCAATCTAACTATAGAAGTGGGCGGGACTTTCACTGGAGGAGAACTCAACTAATTCAACCAAACTCCATATATGTCTTCTATCAGTGATCAGTAGGAACTATGGGATGGCTAGTCACTGCGTCATCATAGTGTAAAACGTTACTTCCGAGTCCAATTGCGGAATATTCAAAATGTTATAAAATGGTGCAGCGCTGTGTTCCGTGTTGCAACAACCGAAATGTGAATAAAACAATCTCTTATTACCACTTTCCTCCTGATGAAAAGGAGAAGAGAAGATGGCTGAAGTTGGTGCGGTAAGTTGGATCTCAAATGAGCTTAGTGTAGGCTAGCATCAGTAGCTAATGTTAGCTAGCTAATACTAGTGCTAAATATTAGCTTATATCCTCCTGAGACCCAGGAAAGTGAACATTTTTGCTTTTTTACATTTCACAAACAATTGTCTAGATTGGAAACTGCATAATGCAACACTTTTTCAGATAAAAATTTTTAAAATATTTTTATTTATTTATTTTTAATGGAATGTCCTTTGCAATGGACAGGAGGATATTTCAAAAATTCATAAAAAATTTCAAAATCTAAATTCTCAAAGCTGTGAACAGACTTTATAGACATTATCTCAAGGAAGCTACATAAAAAAGCCTGAAATTAATCCAACCAGTAGTTTTGCCGGAGATGATGTTTGAAGAAATTGCTAACAAAAACGACGACAAACACAGCGCCTTCACAATAGCTCAACGGCCGCTGAACTAAAGATCTGATTAGAGATCATTAATGTAACCTCCTACCTGTCTGAAAACACCTGTGATTGGACGAATTCTGCACCGTAGGGTAGATTTTCCTCTCAGAAGCCTTGAATAAGAACTCACTGCAAGACAATTATGGGCTTTTTACACCCAATTACTCTAAAAACCTATCAGACCCTGCAGTATTAAAATAAATGTAAAGGTAATGGGAGCTAATTGTGCCTCTTTTCTTTGCATTTTGGACAAACATCTCTACTCCTCCTTCAACATTTGACCTTTCAACATTTTTGTTTACATTTACATTTCACTCTATGCTGTCACTGCTTTGAACTGTGAAAGACTTCAATCATCAGCTTTGAAGGTTGTCACATGTTGGGTTTCTTTAGAAAAGAAAAAAAAAACTGGGATATTTCCAGGTACACGGTGGAAGGACATATGAAGGCTCTAATCTAACACTGAGCATTTGTTTTCTTCTCGACGTTTCATTCAGATACTGCAGAACCCGGTTTATTTTCCCTTGTTTTGTTTTCTCCCATAAAGTCAGAAGATGAGTGGCAGAAATGGAGTGTTGAGTAGAATTGAACAGGGGGAAAGAGAAAGATGGGAAAATAAGACAATGAAAGGGTGACAAATTGAGACAGAGGCAGAGGCAGACAGGCTGACATGCAGATATTCCCCAGTGGAAGAGTCTGTCCCTGGTGATAACAATCCTGTCACTGGAGCACCAGGCTGAACAGAAGGAGGAGAAGAAGAAGAAGGCGAACAACCGGAGACGATGGTTTACCCACAACAACAGGATGGACGCCGCAACAAACGAACCAGGACACGTGGATGGAGGACAGAAGTATGTGGACACGTTGAATTCAGGTGTTTCTTTTCTAACAGTGACCTGGGATACAAAACAATAATGACTAATGTCAGAATATAGTTTTATATAGGGATAATCATTGCATTGGTTAGTTAAAAGAGATGGTTTTTACTTAATTTCTCTCAATACTGATTTTTTTTTATAAGTGACTATTATTTTAAATGTTCCACCTCTAAATTTCTCAAATATTTTTCATGTTCTGACAATAAATAATTTTCTACAACAACTAAACATCTACTATCTTCACATCTCACTGAGGAAGAAAAATCTCCCATTAAACTTTAAGGAAATGTGATGTTTTTACTTCAAATAATCATGAACAGCTGTAGACATGATGTGTCCCAATATTTATGTCCATATAGTTTATAAACATCAATATTTCCTTTAAGTTTAATGGGAGATTTTTCTTCCGAAGTGAGGTGTGAAGCAAGTAGATCAGTGTTTTTCAACCTTGGGGTCGCCTGACATTTCTATTAATTAATGAAAATAAATTTAAAAAACGTACTAATTAAAAATATATGGTGAATTGAGAGAGACAATCACAAAACATAAAAGACATGACAAACTGTGAGTCAAACTGAAGCACTGTGGTTCTGTTTATCTTTCAAATGTTCATTGTGGTCGGTTTCAGATGCTGCAGCTCTTTCATAATTCATAGTTTGAGTTCTTGTTTGTTCAGTATTGTCAGCCTTGTAAATCCAAGCTGGACTGACTGTACAAATCCTGACCAAGGAAAATCAAATTCTCTCTTTGTGCAGTAATCTACACCTGGCTTTTCTGCCTCTGTCCATAATAATATACATTATATAGACTAAATGTCCTCTACAATTAGCATTTATTTGCAACATAGTATAGCAAACTATTACATGATCAAAAACAAATTAATTTTAGCAAATAAAAAGTCTCCATTTTGAATGTCTGGGGTCGCCAGAAATTTGTGATGTTAAAATGGGGTCACGAGGCAAAAAAGGTAAAAAATTATTTACAGTCATGGTTACATCTGTGATTTACATGAGACTGATCTTATGGCATTTGGCGTGCTATACCTACGCATTTTTGTCCTTTCACGTGTTATTCAACGCCATTTGGTCGCGTGTCAATTTATGCCAAGATGTCCGGTTCACATAACCCTAACCCTCAGTGCGTGGTATTTGACGCGGTGTGAACATATACACTGAAAGCTTATATTAACACCAATTAAAAGTGGCGTGTATATTTACACGATTTCATGATATCATGTTGTTCACATGATCACTTGAATAATCTGATAAATCCAAAAATCAGGTAATGATGGGAGTATTATTGTGCATGTAAACAGGCCCAGTGTTACAAAGGGACATTTTATATGAGCTGTCATCTGCTAAAAGCCCTGCAACGTCTGATTCACCTGAAAATGGTCCTGTCATATATTTTGGAAATGTCCATATATTACTGTGTTTTGGAAGATGATTGGAGGCGTACTGTACCATGTGTTGGGTTATCCAATTCCACTGATCCCTGATCTATATCTTTGTAACTTTCAGGACACTACCATTCTTAAAAAGGACGAATATTTGGTGAAAATACTCTTAATAGATGCAAAAAAAAAAACTATAACAAGGAACTGGGGGAAGGAAACCATTCTATCAAAGGACCAGTAGATATCCACGATTGAAGAAATATTTCAAATGTAAAAATGAACACACAGACTGAGACTGCAAGAACCATAACTGGCTAAAAAGTGGAATAAATGGACTATATTTACACAAAATCAGTTGACTGACTGTTGCTACCCGGGCTCATTGTTTTCTTTTGTATTTATTTGTGCTCTCGTTTGTCTGGGTTTTTTTTGTTTGTTTGTTTGGTTTTTTGGGGTCTCTTTTGATTGTCTTTTTGGTTACTGTTACAATTCTACATACAACTCAATAAAGATTTAAGTTAGAAAAAAAGAAAATGGTCTCGTCTCATTATTTGACATTATATTAATACACAGTTCTGAGTAGGGGTGTAAGAAAATATCGGTTCTGCAATATATCACAATATTTTATTTCACAATACTGTATCGATATTAAAAAGTACTGTATCGATATTTTTAGGTATTTATTCAAATGCAGATATTGTGGAGGTTCATTTTTGGTTTTTTGGTTTTTGTTCATATTTTGTTTATTGTTATTTAACACTCTTTTACAAAATAATGTTAGTTCCTTTGTTGGGATTGCACAAAAATACTGTTCTGATGTTAGTTCTGATCTAATAGAATATGAACATTTGAGCAGGATCTTAAACTGTATTGTCTGTAAAACATAATTTAAATTTGAACACAGGAACATTTTGTGATATAGCATTAGATCCTGTGGGGATCAAATAAAAATGTATTTAGTATTTGTGCAGATTTCTGGTTGTAATTCCATTCTTCCAGGAAATAATATTTTAAAACAGAAACAAAACCAATGAAAAAATTGCCTTTTTACCTTTTTGTACCGTGATATATATCATGATATATTGTATCGTGATCCTAGCATTGTGATTTGTATCGTATCGCCAGATTCTTGCCAATACGCACCCCTAGTTCTGCGGCTGTTCTGCAGAATAACCCACTTTCTTTGCACAGACAGACTCCATCTATCTCATGTTGTTGCCAAATCTCAGCGCTGATAATCGTCAGTGTACTTTTGCTCGATCTAACACGAACACATCTGTGACACTTCGCTTCAGCCACTCACAAAAAAAAAAAAAACAGAAAAAAACAGAATTGGTTTATTTCAGCTGGAGTTGCAAAATGTGTGTCAAACCCCAACAGACTCCGGCTCACCTCCTCTTGATATCATCTCTCTCTCGTAAGCGTCACTTGGAGCAGCGAGTGTCAGAATGTGAAATGCAAAACTTATCAGAAAACTCCCTGATGTGCTTGGTTCTCGCATTTTCTTTTCCCCCACTTGCTGTGTACATAATCTAAACAGCTACTAGAGTACAAATGAATTAAAGAACACCACTTTTTGTCCCATAATATCTTTTTTCCTTGGGCTTTTGTGTCTGAAAAGGTGTTAACAACCTGTTCAGAAACCCCTTCTTTTTCCGTTTACTCCTGTATGACACCAGCACATAAAACAGTTTGAGCCTGGATAAAAGGCCAGATGATAAATTTCATGTTTGGCTGAAATGTTTAAGAACCCCTGACCTATAAAGTGGAGGAGCAAAGCGCTAAATCTGACAAATGCTTGACTCGGGCTATTGAACTTGGAGGTAAATCTGTCAAGAGGTGTAATAACAATGTAAACAAACTGAAAAGTTGAATCGATTGGCACAGTGGAGAAAATTACTGCTGTTCCTTCTCTTCTCTTCCCTCCACTCACGGCCGAAGTGGAGCTACTGTCGAACTATGTACACAACAGAAAAGAAAAAAATAAAATAAAACTGTCAAGGTCTTACAGTTACTGTCATTGGGTCCATCTCCACTTAAAGGAGACAATCACAGAAATATATGGAAAATAGTAATGAAAACAAGCGGTTCCAGGCACAACAAACCCCGCCCCTCACACGTATTGTAGTTTATTTTGGCATCGACCTAGCTGATGTCAACATATAACTTACCTCTATATATGTGCCAAGTCTGAAGTAAATTGAAACAAAACTGATGTTTTTATAGACATGTGAAATTTCGCCCATTATAAGTAAACGGGGGGGAGGAAAAAGATGTAAAAAAAAAAAAAAAAAATATGACTTTGACCTAATTTTCCCAAAATGTAATGACATGTATTCTGAGTCACTGGCAATCTATAAACCAAATTTGGTATGAATTCAACCATTAGTTTTGCTGCTAGTGTTAAACAAACAAAGAAACAAACTGAACCTTTGGAAGTAAAAGTCAGAATTTGCCAGAAAAACATCTGTACTTTTTCTTGCATATACTGCCAAAACAGGCTTCTAAATTTAGCTTTTTGTAGTGATTTCAAAATGGATTTAAACTTTTCTAAGTAATTTATCACCATTTATTATAATATTATCCACTGACTTTTGGATTTGTCAGTCAAAATCTAGTATTTTCAGGTAGGTGTTTGTAAAAACTCATTGTATATTCAAAAGTTATTAAATCAAAACACAGAAAACTGAAGGAAAACTGACTTTTTCTTTTTTTTTTTTTACCAAAAACCATAATTTACTTAAACTTAACTTAAACGTCTCCATCCACTGTCATTGATCCAACTCCATGGGGTTTACTGGTGAATCAATGTTGTAGAAGATGACGGTGTTTCCACGGTAACTACAGAGCCTCTGAACGTCCAAATGGATCATATCTGATGACCATGAAAAGATGAAGAACTGTATTTTACACCAATTATTTACATGTATTGATAGGATTAATGGATCAACATGTATTAAACAGTTTAGATCAGTAGATGCTTTTGGTCGCCAGCAGATGTTCAGGTTGTTTCTCCTGTCACTGGTAGTGACACTAATCCATCATGTCAGTCTAGAACACTGACACATCTGTGGTCGTTCAGGTTGGAGTTTTCTGACTAAACATAGAAGTGATTGAAAAAAGTTCAAACCAGCCAGTGCGTCCATGTTATTGAATTCCCCCATTTGCAGGTGCTTTGTGAATTCTTATCCTGCTAGTTTTCTGGTTTTATGAAGCTCCTTCAGACATGTACACAGTGCATTTGGAATCTGCAGATTTTACTGCAACTTGCGACACATAAGTCATGTTTAGTGTCCATTGTGGTGGAGGTAAACGCCCTGGATTTGTGGTTGGAGGGAGAATCTCACCAACTGTTACACATTATAAAAGAAGATAACAGGTTTTAGGATATGAGCAAATATCTGAAAACTTTACATTTCAGGAAGGTTTTTTAAGAAGCTGAGTTGACACAGTGGAAAACTAATAACTACCTTTAATCAAGGTCTGCACAGCTGCATGTAAATGTGAATATTAGTGGAATATCCATGTTCATTAGTCATGTAAAGAGTTTATTAGGAGTTTCATCATTGTCTAACCTTAACCTGAATATAATTTGTATGTAAATGTGGTCACTGTTGCATAATATAAAAACTGGTGTGTACTGTAGAGATCTATCAAGCTGATTCAGGCACAAGCAGAAACAACAAATTAAATCTTTCCACTACATATCTGGCAAATTCTGAAATAATTGTTGTTGCAACCACAAACCAGATGTTATTCACTGAAAATCTGATGACCATTCAAGTGTGTATTTGTATCTCAGCTTTGCCATTCGTTAGCAAACGTAGCATCACATTAAGAGTTTACTTTTCATTTGTATCAAAAAAATGACATGTCGTCCAATACCCTTCTGCTTTGGCAAAATGCACGTTTGCCAAACACTTCGGGCGAAGCCAATTTTGGTTTTGTTTTCTTCCTAAAAATGTTTCTTTTCCCGTTGATCGTCCCTCACGTCCTCGTCTCGTTCTTTTCCTACCTCCCACTTCCTTTCCTCTCACCTGTTTGCAGAACTCCCACTCACTCCCACCACCTGCAGTTTCTCCAACCACCTGTTAACTCATACCTGCTGCTGCCAGATTGTTGGATGCACTTTCTCTGCTGCTGGAATGCTCTTTGCAGGTTACCAGCGCTCAGCAATAACAGAGAATAATGGCTTCATTTCTATCTGCGATACCATGTTATTATGTTGACTGTGCGTTACCACAGATCGACAGAGCACATTCATAAAGTCTCCGTCTATAGAGGCGTCTGGTATGTATGTTGGACGGTACAACAACCACTTCTTCTCATGCATCTCCTGGTGTATTCACCTGTCTCTAAAAAGGGCCCTGGATTGTCAATGTTTATTCCATATATTAGAGTTTTCACATAAATAAAACTGTACAGCACATCTTGTTCTTCATGTGTTTAGCCCTGTAAAGCCTGAACCATTAAGTCATTGACAGAAAATTCCAGTCCTTTGAAACTGGAGCCTTTATTGGTCCTTCTGAACAACCAAAAAAATGTTCAGTTTCCATGTATGAGTTTAATTTTGTATCACATTTAATACATCAGGTCTCAATGCTCAAATATTATTATTTTTGAACAAACAAAAATATAACATAACATGAACATGTCTAACAAATTGGTAATTTCTAGGGATGTCCGATAATATCAGCCCACCGATATTATTGGCCCGATATTGGCATAAAAATGTAATATCGGTGAATATCGGTATCGTTTTTTTTGCCTATCATTAAAACCGATAAAATAATGCCTTGATTTCACCGGCATTTACCGACGCGTAAATGAAGCATTGTTTGTAGCTGAAAGAAATGTGCAGTTTTCAAAATTGTACAGTAGAGTTGCCACACTGTAACAGACTCATGGAGGGAGGGAGAGAAAATAAATAAATCTGGCATTTTTTCCACAACTTAACTCTTTCTCCACCAATGACGAGATTTTCCGTCACTCCGTGTTTTCACTGTTATACTGTAGTTGAAGCTGTTGCGGATCGTGTGAATTACTTTCCTTAGTCCAAAAACAAACAATTAAGCAGCTTTTTCGGAAAAATGACGGACCGGGTTTAACGTTTTCGCACTGGAGTCTCCATATCCCATGGCAATGCATCCAGCAGCAGTCACTGAATGAGGAAATGCAGACTGTGCAGGAACCGCGCGCAGTTTCAAAAGCCTTAAAGATGATTATGGAGACAGAGTCTGAATATTCAATATAAGATGGAGCTACAGAAGAACCATTTAGAGACAGGAACGGAGAAATAGAAGGTGAGGGAGACGGACACGGAAAACACTCAGGTCCGACACGAAGTCGGGCGGGGGGGGGGGGAGGCACGGAGCGACAAGGAGAAAATGACAGACAGGAGGAAGAGAAAAGAGACATGTATAGAGGACATTCAAGGAGAAGACAGACACACAGACATAGGACAAGACAAAGGACAGCTAGTGTTCATCTGTTAGAGTGAGTTTAGATTCTGAATGTGGACATGGAACAGATTCAGCTGTATAATGTCAGCAGGGACACAGGTAAGACACTGTTTGATTTGGCTTTAGTATGAAATAAATAAATACATATATTCATACATAGATAAATAACTAGATGTCCCTATACCTGGTGCAGCCAAGGAAAGGCCAGAAATCTCCAATATTTAGTGCATTTGTTTCTTTTTTTCTTGAAAATGAGGAATATTGAAGTGTTGCTATCAAAAAGCTAAACTAATATGTGGAAGACATATAATTGAAGTATGTATTATTTGCACAGACAGTGTTTACATTTTGAAAGCCTTGTTGCATTTGAGAATGCATCCAATGGGGCATCACAATAAAATTAGGCATGATGTGTTAATTCCATGACAGGAGATATGTGATGTTACCTAAAATTAGTTTAATATCCCACATATATCGGCAGCGGTATCGGTAGATATCGGAATCGGAAATTAAGCGTTGGACAATATCGACATATCGGTTTTTGGCAAAAAAGCCAATATCAGACATCCCTAGTAATTTCTTTTCAAAATTGTCACAGTTCTTCCTCCTTCCTCATTAATGACAGTCTTGTAGTGTCACTGGAAAGGCCTCTGGTGAATGAATTCCTCCCTCCTGGTGGATTATCCGTGTATTGCATGTATCTAATTGTATACATCAGGTTTAAAAAAAAAAAAAAAATATATATATATATATATATATATATATATATATATATATATATATACACTGATCATGTAAAGGGCTTCAAAACTCATGCATTAAATATGATACGTTTGGTGTTTAAGGGCCAGGGTGTCCAGTCCTGGTCCTCGAGGGCCGGTATCCTGCATGTTTTAGATGTATCCCTCTTCCAACACACTTGGTTTACATGATAAGCCTATCATCAAGCTCTTCAGAAGTCTGATAACATCCGTCAGGTGGACTAAAAGAGGGAAATATCTAAAACATGCAGGATACCAGCCCTTGAGGACCAGGATTAGACACCCCTGTTATAGGGTTAAAGTGTTTCAGCAAAGAAGATTAGATTAACCCATAAAGACCCAGTGCTGAGAATCCTCCCCAGTTCTCAGTGTACCCCCCCACTATAACACCATTTGACCATTTGCAACCACAATGTAAATATGTAAATACTATCTGAATTTTAAAATTTAAGATGTTTAATTCTAATTCTCTATTTTTTTAAATTTACATAAATACCAAATTTCTCATTTTGTTTTAAATTTCATTTCTCACTCATTTGTGGTTTTTATACCTGTCTTGGTTGTTGTTTGTTGCTGCTTTTAACTGTGAATGGTGAGATAAATGAAGTCATATCTATCTATCTAGTTATCTGTCGATCTATAAAAAGGCAGGATTAAAGTATTGAAGAGCTCCAAACTCTTCAGTTAAATCTGTTGTTATATTTGCATTCTCACGCATTTCTATAATCTGAAATCAACGAGTATTCACCCGGCACAATGCGATGTCAGGGTGAATAATGAGTGGTAACAAAATGCTCTTTCAGACTGAATACTAGGCTGTTTTCCTAAGTTGCGAGAAGATCAGCTGTGAGTATGTGAAACACCACGCTGCCCTGCTTTATCAGTCTTTTTAAACACCACTGGCACCACTTTTCTACCTTACTCTAAAAGAGCAATATTTCTTGTCACGGTGAAATAAAGTTTAGAATGGATTATTTACCCCCTCTGCCAAAACTACTTAGAGCTAAAGAACAAGTCCGCCAGAGAGAGGGTACTGAGCAGAGGGAAAGTAAGCGAGAAAACAGAGAAATTGGCATGCAAGCATTTGTCCATGGTCGGGCGAAGATGGACGAATCGATAGGCTGATGGAGAGCTGACAGAATGACAGCGCCGTGCCGATCACTGAAGGACATCTAGGAAAAGCGAGTTGCTGCAGAGAGAGGAGGGAGTGTTAGCGAAGGAGGAGGTGTGAGAGAGAGGCTGACAGCTCGCAGTAATGAATGATAATTGTTCATCAAGTGGACACGCTCAGTATGTGGAGGCGAACATTCACCCCAGTCACTTCTCCAGCCCTGTGCACATCAGCGTCACGGCTGTCAGAACACACACACACACATCTGTGCAGGCTGATGCTGAAACTGCACACACAGATACCGTTCACATACCTGGAATAGTCGCCTGCACACAAATACACTCTGAGATTTTTCTCACACTTATTTTATCAGTCAGCTCAACGTTTGTTTGGTACTGAAACATATGATTATCGTCCTCATGTTTAGAAAGTGACGGTAAAAACACACAATGTCTGGCTTTAACCTTATAACGCCAAATGTATCATATTTGACACATGAGTTTTGAAGCCCTCTACATGAACAGTGTGATATTTTTGTTCTTGAAAATCCTGATGTATATAATTAGATACATGCAATACACAGATAATCCACCAGGGGGAGGAATTCATTCACCAGAAGGCTTTCCAGTGACACTACAAGACTGTCATTAATGAGGAAGGAGGAAGAACTGTGACAGTTTTGAAAAGGAATTACCAATTTATTAGACATGTTTGTGTTACATTGTTTTTATTTGTTCAAAAAAAATAAAAATAAAAATAAAAATAATAATAATAATAATAATAATAATACCTCATACATGGAAACTGACATTTTTTTGGTTGTTCAGAAGGACCAATAAAGGTTCCAGTTTCAAAGAACTAGAATTTTCTGTCAGTGATTTAATGGTTCAGGCTTTACAGGGTTAACTTAATGTCAGTGTCTTTCAGTATTGAATATATTTTCAGTATGAGTTTGTGTGATAATTTTAAATTTTTAATCTCACTGAGCTTTTGTCCTGGTTAAATAAAGTTTCTAATAATAATATGCAGTCGTTCTTATATGGAGTTTGCATGTTCTCTCTGTGTTTGCATGGGTACTCCAGCTTCCTCTCACCGCCCAAAGACATGAACTAATAGCTTAATTGATTCATCTAAATTTTGGGAAAAGCGGGTCACAGTTCAAATTTTTATGCATTTTTTTAAATCTTTTTTTTCTCCCATTTACTCATAATGGGTGAAATTTCAAATGTCTACAAAAACATCCATTTTGTTTCAGTTTGCTTGAAACTTGACACATATATAGAGGCAACTGATATGCTGACATCAGCACACGCACAGACATGATGACATCAGCTGGATCGAGGCCAAAATAAGATACAATGCGTGCGAGGGGCGGGGTTTGTTGTGCCTGAAACCACTTGTTTTGTCGTATTTAGAGTAAAGAGCGGTGAAGTTCTGCCAAAGATTCCATTGGATTGGATTGTAGAGATATGAACTGAATTTATTTCCAGCGACAGATCGAAGTATTTATGTGACCACCAGAGGGAGTACTGAGTCATTCTGCTGGGCTCCCATGAAGAAGAAAACTAACACCATCAGAAAGTGGCCAGATGGGATGAGAACCAGTGAGAAACAACTGTTTGAATCAAAGAAAAGAAGTGATAAAAATAGAAACATTGTTGATTCAGCTCTAAATAAAAGAATGCAGTTTGATCCTGAAATGTTTCTTCACCACGAGTGAGTTTGACTATGAGGCTGATGAAGGTATAAAGTTATTCATATACTGAATATAGTGACATGAACAGGGACCAGATATTTTTAAAGTTCATGTCCTTAAATATATTCATATCAAACATGAAACAGCATATTTTTGCATTTTTAAAAGGGTTCAAAATGCAGTACAAACAAATGCATTTACCTGAATGTTTAATGCATGTAAAGGACATGGCAGCATGCATGTCTAAGTGCTGCACTTAGTCTTACTACTTAAGCCATTAGCATTTTATATTACCTCTGTCTTTAAACTGCTAATGCACAATGGTTATATAATTTATAAGAAATGGGTCCTGCTGTTCTCCACATTTGTCTTACAGAGACATTAAATACACTTGCCTCCTCTTGCAGAATAGCCGCACAAAGATTAAATCACCTTGTAATCAGGGTGTTTATGGACTCAAGTGGAAGACAGGAAAACTCAGGACATAGAAGTATTTATAGGAGGGCTGCTGCAACGTAGGAACATGCAAAACCAGTATGAATACTAGGGGTACGTATGGAAGAGGATTAGGGCCACTGGGGAAAAAATAAATAAATAAATAAATAAAAATTAAAGTCCAAAATATATAATTATTATTATTATTATTATTATTATTATTATTATGAGAAAAAAGTCAGAATTCTGAGTTTAAAGTCAGAATTTTCAATTTTTTTCTCAGAATAATGATAAAAAAATATGTATTGGACCTTTTTTTTTTTTTTCCAGTGGCCCTGATCGTCTTCCGTAGGAGGGCACCACTAGGTTCCTGACTATTATGGATGCACCCCGCAATTAATGAATATTTTTCTCACTGTATGACAAGTACTTGCTACTTCAAAGTGATATTATGACTCGCATAAATATACACGCCACTTTTAATTGGTGTCTTGCGAGAGGTGTTGTGACTTCATGTATCAGCCAATTAAAGGGTTCCGCCTGTCAATCATCACACTATACTTCTGATCAAAATGATAAAATGTTTATATAATCAAACTAAATTGTGAATAACTATGCTTTTTTTCTATCAAGTGTATTTAATTTTTTAATGCCTCTGGACATCGAATTTAATGCTTTTTAATGCCATTTAAGGCTTTAATTTTCACAAAATCTATTCAATGACTTTTAATGCTTTTTAACTAATCTGCAGAAACCCTGATATACTCGCTTTTAACTGAGTTCTAGGCGCCACATGGATTAGGTTTTCTGCCATCTTTTTATTTTGTGTGTGTCACCGTAAACTGTTCAGGACACTGCACTGGTTGCACTTTAGTTCCGCCTTTTTTGTAAAACCATCAATATTATTAAAAAAAATTACATTCAGAATATCAGCTTTTTACATTTCTGCATCAATCCACAATCGTCCACATTGTGATGCATCAAAGAATCTATTTTTTTCTGCATGCTTAATGAATACTAAACCCACGTTCAGAACAGTAGACTGGCCTGGAAACCATGTGAACCAGGAAGAGGATCTGGAGGAGGGAGATCTTTAACCGGGTGGATGAAACAGCAAAAGAAAAAAAAAAAAAAAGACTACATTTGAGTTAATGAGAGCAAAGAAGGACTTGGTTAACATGATGGATGAGCAGCAAAACAATCACACTGATGAAGAATCCATTCCCAATCAGGGAACCAGGCAAGAGCAGACAGGGCAGATCAAGAGTGAAGTTAAAGGTTTCTGTACAAGAGCCGCTAGGCAGAGGTCGAAGGTCAACTGAGGTCATAATGAATGGACTGGAAGAAGTTAATCAGGCCAGACTGATTGACATGAAACAATCTGGTGAACAGTGGATCACTGGCTTCTGTCGTGAGCACTACAGATATCCACTGTCGAAGACCGAAAATCAGACAATTGAACTAATTCCATTTCAACTCAGGGTTCTTCATGAGCAGAGGAAAGAATTGACCACTTTTTTTATTGTTTGTTTGGAATATTTAAATCCAATACAACAAGAAAAATACAAAAAAGAAAACATATTTGAAAAGAAGCAGGATGAAGTTCAACTTATATACTCCCACCCCCTTAGCCTATCTTTTTACTGACCATCAATTCCCATCTCAGCTCCCCAAAGAAAGCTCAACCAATCTTATACTAGGGCTGCAACTGTACAGGTAGCCCACGGTTTGGTCCGTACCTCGGTTTATGGGCCACGGTTTCGGTAAGTGTTTTGTGCGTAAAGAAAACATTTTTTTTTCTCCCAAAACTACAACAACAGAACCCTTTCTTATTCCGTGACTACTTGTAGACAGTCGTATAAAACAGCTATGTGCACACATAAGGGCCAAAGGGAGCTTTTTTTTTATATAAATAAATTCCTGTTCTGCATATGGATGTAAAAGAAAACGGCGGTATAAAAACATCACGGTTATCTGCCGTACACATTTCCTTGTAATAGCGTGTCTCGGTACTTAAAAGTGAGTTACTGTGTAAATAATGTGTTTAATCGTGGTCGGCTTGGGTTGCAGGTCTAATGTACACGGGTAAGGGCAGATGCAGTGGTGGATCTGTGCAGGACTCTGATGAGTGTTGAGACTAAGGCTGCTTTGTCCGTTGTGCCTCACTGAGGGGTGGGGCTTCCCTGCACTGCGTGCTCACATGCATGGAGGAATATGAAGTATATAAAGCGCCAATGCAAAATCAATTGCAAAACTGAAATCCCAGGGTCCATAGGTGCAAATTGTCCCATACAGGGCAGACCAAACGGTACACAGTTTTCCCAAGTACCGTTGCATCCCTATCTTATACATATCAAAATAAACTCTGACTAAGCCTGCACCAAACACAAAAATGCTATACATATCAATATTAAACTCTGTCCATTTCATAACATTGTTACATATCAAAATAAACGGGCAATTTACTAACAGTAAGAACCAAAGACAGACAGACGTCAAACCCAAAAGTCTGTGAGTTTGGACAAAATATCAGCCCAACCTCAATCTGAGTCAGTGCTGAAGATACTTCCAGTTTTGTTGCAGATGGTAAAGACACGAATCTTGGTCAGCGCACAAGCAGTTAATCTTTTGTCTCCTCCCGAGCACAGAAGGACATGCCTCGCTCCAATGAGCAACATGCAATGATTAATTAATAAAGTCTTTAAAGTTACTTAACCGTTTTACTCTTTAGGCTCCCACAGACTGTGAGATTTCAGCCGTCCTACAACTTTATGGGGTGACATGGATCTAATAAACTTGGGTACGACATGTACTGTTTGACGATAACACCTATTGAGTGTCAGACCATGACCAAAGTCACAGTACAAGAATTAAACACCCTCATCTATCATTAGTATATACTTGTAATCAATGAAGCTAAGCTAATGACCATGATGTTACAAATGTGGTATTTATGGGTAGGGGTGTGTTCTGGCAAGAATCTAGCAATACGATACAAATCACAATACTAGATCACTATACGATAGATCGTGATACATCATGATCAGAATCGCCTTTATACGCCAAGTATCTTCAAAAGAATACAATGAAATTTACTCAGATTTTTTTTTAAGTAAATGATACTAATAAGGCAATATTTTTTGTTTGCTCTGTTTCTTTTTTTAAAAGATTATTTCCTGGAAAACTAACATCTGCCTCTTTCAGATGGTAAAAAGTGCTTTTAGGATGCTTGAAATAACCATTATTCAACAAAATAGTGTCATCAATTAAAAAAAAAAAAAAAAACTACATGTATGACCTGCAGCATCACAATACTACTAGTTTAGTGTCCAAATAACAAAGCAAAATACCCATGTGAATATTGAAATAAAAAAGTAAAATACCCATGAGAATATAGAAATAAGAGTAAAATAGCCATAAGAATATAAAAATAAAAAAGCAAAACACCCATAAGAATATAGAAATAAAAGAGTAAAATACCTCTGAGAATATAGAAATAAAAAAAGTAAAATACCCATATCATAAGCTGAAATTAATCGCTGACTCGTTATCATGACCTATAAAAATAAAACCAAATTGAAGTTGTACCATAATGTTGGGAGAGAAGGTGATTTGGTAGAACATGTGCATGAGGAATTATGGCATAGTATTAAAATAGCCAAATCTATATAAAAAAGAGGCATAAAAAGTCATGTATCTTCATCAAAAATACATTTCCAGGGAGTAGTTCTTTCACACAATGAGAATAAAAAACAACAAAACATATCTGAAAAGAAGGAGAATAATAAGATCCTTGACACTATGGAGAATTTCCAGCAAATCATACGAAGCCGCAACCAAAGACGTGTCTCTATTTTACTATCTTTCGTCGGAGACAGCCCAAAATACCAATATGACAGTCAAAACAAACACAAAAACAGTAAAATAACCATAATCAGGACATTCCTCAATATGAGAATGTGAAACTTGAAAGTAAAGAAAACCTTTCTTATATCACTGAATTCATAATGAACTGAAACAATCCTCTTTTACACAAAGTTCAGACAATTTCTGTGATGCTGGCACTCCTCCAAATTTCTCCCAGATCAATAAACCATTTACAGGATGTATTGCAAAAAGGAGAGGGGCTGCAGTTGAGATCCTGAGAGGAAGTTAAATCAGATGCAAACACTGATAAGTTTAGAAATGAGGTCATTAAAAATATACATGTTGCCCTCTCCTGCCGGTCTGTCCACATTGGTTTGGCAGAAATAGAGCCAAAAAAGACCGAGGTAGGAAGAGAGAAACATAGAAGACTGGATTTATGGGACGAATCCACCTGAAATGAAAGCGAGTAAGTGAAAAGAAGACGTACAATTTAGAGGAGAAAGACAGTGACAGGAAACAAAATTGCAAGAAGGGAATGACAAAGAGAACCAGGAGACAACGGTGTAGCAACACTGCTGTTGTCAGAAACATGGGAGGAAGCAGAAAATGGAAGCACCCAGGGAATTGACTCAACATCACATCCTCAGGATAGGGAGTAGAGAGGAGGCTTGCAGTATCTGCCTTAAAAATAATGAAATAAAGCGCAGAGGAGTGGAGCTGACCTGACTCAATCTCGACAATCTGCTTCAGGCAACAACACACGGAGGGGAACGGACCGACAACAAGACTTGTGTTAGTGGCTGAGGCTTATTCTGAAGCTCAGGATGAAGGACGTCTCTGAGGAACGCTAAGGATGAAGCCCGTGAAAAGTTGGAACAAGTTTGTACTTTCACAGGATGTTTGGCTAGTGTTGGATATTGTGAATTTGTGGGAGGTAATGTTACTCAAAAAAGCTGGATGACAGGATGTAGTGGCATACATGGATACTGTAGGTGCCATCCGCCTTCTCAACCAAATACAGATGAAGCATGTGCAACGTTGACACGGTAACCAAACTAAGAATAGATGTCGCCGCCGATGGGCTTTCCCAAAAACTGTGATTCAACCGCCGTTTGCACTTCCTCCTCCATGTTTCAGGTGCAAACAGAGCAAATTGGAAATTCTACATATCTGGCACATATTTAAATGTCAACACAACACAACTTCCTGTTTCACGGTGATTAATGCATTGCCATGGCAACAGCATTTGATGAAACCTCAAAAAGGTTAATGGTACACTGACAAAGATGAACAAATTACAGACATAGGAACTATGAGGCTGTTTCTCAATACACATTCTTGGCTGTTCTACCGCTCTCGTGATCTCGTGAAATGTCATCAGTCGGGACCAAAGTACTGTTCCAATTGAAAGTTCGCACAAACCAAAAACGCATGAAATACACAGTTGTTGTCCTTGTCTGCTAGCTTAAACTACGCGTGCACTGACTGGTGACTCATATAGACTTCGCTGGCAAATATACCAAGATGCATGTCATGCTACTCTCGAATGCAATGGTGGCTTTTGCGATAACTTAGTTCAGAAATGTTTAATTGACTAGATGACTGTAACGAGATGATGTGATACAATGTTGTAACACACGCCAGAGGCAGAATAGCGAGAAATACATCTATATTATCATATTGGATTCAACTAAATTTGTTCCAGTTTTGAAAAATATACAAAATTTATAAAAAATAAATGACATGTAATAAGTAGTGCAAATGTACTGAAATCAAACTGAGTGACATATTGTGGTGATTTGAGGGAAATACGTCTGGGAGCTGATGACAGAAATGTAGCAGAGACAGGGAGGAAAGTTCACAAGTACCAACCACTCAATTACAGAGACTGGCGTTCTTAGAAAGTCCATTATCTGGGACCATTCTTACCAAGACTGTACTTGCCAAGTTTGCAAGACCGTACTCTGTAAACTTGATATTGAGAAACGGCCAAAGTATCCAGCGCTTCCTGTTCCTGTTACTGGCAGGTGGTGCTATGACTTTAATTAAATGTTGTCATGGAGACATGTTTATGCCGGAACTGTTACCCAACATATGAAGTTTGGTGTAGATGGTTCTAGGCATATTTGAGATACACCCACTTCTGTTTCACAGCTAAAACAGCTAAATTCAGTGCTCTACCGAAGCCAAAACATTTGAGGATTGTGCTGTTTTTAAACAGGTTTCACTTAGGTATGAAAGAATAATAATAATCCCAACAGGTACAAGAGGGCTCAAAAAACAAGTGGAAACACTGTCAATATGTAAAAGTTCAGCAAACACTATAAGTGGAGAAGTTGGTGGATCAATAAAAGATACACGCAAAAACAGCGCAATGGACACAAATTGAGTCAACTATCCTGTGTCTGAAAAAATAATGAAACTGTAGCTTTTACTTAACAAGCAGAAGTTCCAATATTAGATGGAAATTGACAAAACACGTCAAGATAAAGAACTGCAGAGACATTAATATGACCAGCAGCTCAGTTCAGGTGATCATGATGACGATGAAGTATAATGCTAGTGGATGGAAAGGCACATTTTGTGACATTAGTTTTCTTCAGTTTTGTTTAAAATATGTGATGTATTGGGACAGAAACCTGCCCATTATTTTAGTCAGAAATCATAATGAGTACTTAGATTACCGTTTCAATTTTATTCACTGAATCTCAAAATGTCTGAGTTCTAGTCTTGTTTTCACTGTGAGAAATATGTCATTATTTTCATCAAGGAAATTAACAGTTTATTCAGTTTAACTGTTTACAGTAATATTTAAAAAAGGCCAAAAGGTGTTTGTGTTTTGGAGGCGGTGTTGTTCCGACACAACAACACCGCCTCTGCACTAAAGTTAAAATAATAAAAAGTAATGCATGCATTCATCATAAGTTTCAGACATTAAACAACAAAACTAACCTTGGAGCCCTTATATAAAAGATGAACCAGTGTGAAGCTCATCAGCTCCATGCTGAAGGTTAGCAGCAGGGAATACATTGGCATATGGTTGACTGGAACACCGTAGCATGTTGTGGTCAGCATTCAGGGGTATGGCCAATGTCCTGCTGGTGATTGGAAAACTCCTCATGCATAAAGAGCACAGATCAGATAGGTCCCTCAACTCATATTCATTCACAGCACCTTCATTTTGTGAAGAAAATGGATTTAGAGATTTAGAGAAGAGGCAGACAAAATGTATTACAGGTCAGAGAAGAATTAACTGCACAGTTGATTCTGTTTTGTTTATGCAGCTATGTATGTCTCAACGGGCCTTCCAATCTGTACAATGTACAACTCCTGACTTCAGTATAAGTCCTGTAACAACAAAAAAAACAGAACAAACACAAAGAAGTGCCAGAGGTGACTGCAGGTCAGCAATTACACAAATAATGTGGTGAGAAAGTAGTACAGATAGCAGCTGTAGACACTACTTTAAAGGTCAAATACCATGAAAATGCAGCTTCATTGTGTTTGGAGGTTTATATTTATCTGCAGGGTAGAATAAAAGAACTTGTTCAGTTCTGCTAGGCCTCTAGTGACTCACAAGACAGGTTCCAGACTAAACAAAAGTAGAACAGGAAAATATCTGCACATCAGTGGAGCTCCACTATTAAGGTTTATTTCAGCTGAGATGTTTTGAGGACCACTGAGAAGAGAAGCCATCTTAAATACCCAAAACCCCCTGGTTCTGCTGCATGTGGTCAACCACCTTACAATGAATATATTTACTTACAATACAACAGAAATAAACAGTCTTCTACCAACAACAGAACTGTGTTAGATCCACGCACTGGAACATTAGAATGACAAAAATGATGAAGATGACAACAATTTGTGGAGTAGTACTGACAAACTACTGGACTATGAAGACGGACCACTTAGTCCTCAAGAGGGTTGAGGAACCTATCCTTGCCAACAACAGATGCAAGACCAGTTTTAACAGTTTGCATATTACAAAGTTGAGTATTTTCCTGTTTTGTGTTGTATTCATCCCATTCCAAGTTTCCAAGACCTTTAAGCAGACCAAATCAACAAGACCATTTACAGGAAGTGTCATCATAAACTGGAACTATTGTTCATCGTTACACTACATGACATGAACTGAGCTAAAAGTACACCTGGACACCCTCCATTTTGCTCCACTATGAAATTTGGGTTGATTTCCTTCCTTGTCTCCTGAAAAAGACTCGGATCCGAACAGTAAGGGCTCGCCTTATCGACCGAACCACTTGGTGTTACATCAGGGACAACGAAGGTCACTCTATGCGCTATGTGCTTGTGAATGGAACATCGGCAGGAAAGGTGTGAGCGTATCCAAGTACAGCACGAATCCGGATACCCAGTCTGAAAACCTCCTCAAGCCGGGTACACACGTAAGGATTTTCTAAATCTAAAGCGATTTTTTTTATCTGTTACAGACCCCACACATGAAGATAACAAAATCAGGTATTGAACAGTTTTGATCGTACTGTGTGTGGTGTGCTCCAATAATCTCAACACAGCGCACCACATACATAACGATTCTGTCCCACCACTGATCTAGACTCTAGCCCTCCAAGCCGGAAATTTCATGTGATCAAACATGATCTAACAAAAACGCAGAAGAAGAAACATAGCAACAACTGGAAAACACAATACACAACATGCCGTTTCGGTTGTGGCACAACTTGGCGGAGACGTTGAATGCACATTCTCGGGCTTCCCACAGCTCCACCAGCTGGTCAACATGATATCATGACTTCATTTCAGCGGTCCACCGAACTTTAGTGTCATGACTCAGGAGTCGTCGGCTTTCCCCACACACAAAGATTTTTGGTCGTAAATATTGATCAAGTTTAATATTTACGATTGTCGGCCCCAATCCATTTCGGAAACAATTATTGGGACAAATTCACACTTAACACACCTCAGACCACAGGATAATCTTATAGGATAATCTTTTAAGATATAAAATAATCTGACATTTGCTGTCCTTGGTCAGGAAAACGGATAATCGGGACAAAAACTGCCCGATTATCTACAAGTGTGTACCCCACTTTAGTTGTGAAAACATGAAAACCACTTAAAATCAGGGGTAGAACTAACTATGACACAGCTGGTGTGAGGTTCACTTGCATAGTACAGGAACTTCCATAGAAACGTAGAAATACATTTTATTACATTTACTATCCAAGTGTATTTCAGATCTTGTATTTGCCTACTTGCTATTGAGTAAAGAAGTCAAGCACCTCTTTTTGCCACGTGTGTCAGTAAAGACCAAAACACACAAACCTCATACCTTAAATTATCAACAAATTCCAGCACCTTCCTCTCACTGAAAGGCATCATTAGCGCCGTAATTACACAGAACTTCAGAGTCACTCTTTGGGAAGGCAGACATTGAGGTTACAGGGTTGTGTTTGGTTCACAGAGGCAAAAATAATGATCAAAATAAATCCTCTCACCTTCATTTATTTGGTAGATAATGGCCCAGGAACACATTCATTCTTCTGTCCAAAGTCCTGCACATTCACCAGCGCATACATAACGTCATTAATTAAAAATCATCAGTTTAACAGTACTGACGTTTGTTCTAAATACTAATACATAATTTAACCTAAACTCTACTTCCTTCTTTTTGATCTTGTCCTGTGGCTGCAGGGGTCTACGTTATAGTCCAGCTGCTGACAAATAACTACACTGAGTTGATGGCCTTGAGCTGCAGAGCGCCATCACACCCTGAAGTACATTTCTAGATCATGATGCTGAGGTGACGAATGAAAATACCAAAGGGCAGCAAAATCTGTGTATCATTTGTTCTTTTCATATTTAACTGAATATCGAAAAATGAAAAAATGACTCGTTATTTCATTATTCATATACAAATCAAAAATCCAGTTGTTTTTCATTCTTTTGATTGTGATTGTTGAGCTAAATAATCGTAGGTTTGCTAGTATTCTGCCTAATATATTCTGTGGTAATAGAGAATTTTGTGTTATTCAGGTCAGTGTATCTTTTGGTAATTGGGTTTTGTTTTCAGAAATAAAATAAAAACTAGTGGTTAATTGATTAACATTTTGAAATACAAGAATTAAAATTGAAATTCAAGGCGTTTTTCTTTTTCTGTGTCAAAACAGATAAATTTAAAGAACAGACTGGTTTTCGTTCTTTCTTTCTAATAACAAAAAAAAGTTACTACCTGAGAGAAATGAAAAAACTGACCAAAAACGCCTGGTTATTTTATTTACTGAGCCCAGATGTTGTCATTTTCAAGGAAAGAGTGCTAATGCCTAGGTCAGAAAGATTCTTACAAATGAAGGTTTTGTACGAAATCTGGACATCGTAGACATGCTCCCTCCATGAATGTCTATGAACTCCAGATTTTGTACAAACTGAAAGATTTGTGCCAACCAAAACAAAAATAAACTCTATCCATTTCATAACAATAATACACAAATTAAAATAAACCGTCCATTTCTTAGCAGTAATATACACATAAAAAAACTCTGTCCATTTCGTCATATTTACTCAACATTTTGGATTTGATTTTCTTTTCAAATATGTTATTTGATTTTACTGCCTTTGTTTCATCATTTAAGTCATTCCATGAGTTGATTCCCTTCACAGAGATACAACCTTCCATCATCTTCATCCTGAATCTTGCATTCAACCAGCAGCAGTAGTATTACTTCAGTTTTTTGCCAGAAAAACCAGTATGTTAGAGCGGTAGAGAAAACCACTCTGCTACCCTATGGTGTGTAAAACAGAGTATTAGCAGGGGAAAAAAAATAAAAAATTATTGCACGTCTTTGCGATATGAATACTGCACACTGCGTTACTGCGATGATGATATTTTTTCAGTATATTGTGCAGCCCTAAATGTTACCAGCAGCAAAGAGATCAACAGCGATGGAAATGGGTGAGAGGAGTGAGAAACAGAGGCAAAAAGAAAAAAAAAAAAAAAAACAACAGAGAGAGGCAGGAAAGACTGACAGAGCTTAGACTGAAGAGAAATCAGTGATGTGTGAAAGCATATTCCACAATCAGGGCTTTTGCTTTGTTATTCAAAGGAGTGAGGAGACAGAAGAGGGGAAGAGAAGAAACCAGCAGAATGTACGAGTGATTTTCTGAAAGCAAGTAAAAAGCATCGGAGAGCTCCTCCAAGGTCAGAAGTGTAACGTCTGAGCCGGCGTGGAAGTCGCCACTTGAAACGTAAGGGATCCTTGTGTTGATTCTGGAAACATTCCAGCGTGAGAATGGAGAATAATGGGCTCAGTGTGGGTGTTCTGGTTTGTTTTGCACTAATCAATGTCGCATTGAGTGACAGATGCTTCCCACTGATATCATTTGCTGTTGACATGGAAATTGTTGTAGTCACTGTTATGTATAGTCACTGTTAATTCAGTCTAAACAACTAATCTAACAGCTGTACATACATTCACTGTAAGCTACCTAGTAGAACGCAAACATGGAGATGTGTACCCAGGGTCCATCTGTGTGTGTCTAAGAAGAATAATTCACAAACGGATACACAGATCTTTATGAATACTGGTGTGCATATTGACTGAGTAATTAGCTAAATCCCTTGATTGATGATGATTTTTTCCATCTAGATTCAGAAGTAACAAAACTCAAATGAATATAAAAAAGAAAAACAGCTGTAGTTACACCATTGCACCATTAAAACAGACCTCAAGTACCTGTAGCATTTCATTAGACCTTCAATTCTTAACCCTTAAAGACAGAATTATTTTTGTGGCAACTTCCAAATTAATTTTTCACTGCATGTAACCTTTCCTAAATAATTTATCACTATTTATTATAAGATAAGATAAGATAAGATAAGATAAGACTATTTATCCCACTGTGGGGAGATTTCAGTTAGCAGCAGCAAAAATACAAGCAAGTGCAGAGAAAAAGACAGGTAGAAAAAATAAATATTTAATACAAATATAATATTATCTTATATCATACTATCCTCTGAATTTTGTATGTTTCAGTGAAAATTGGGTATCTTCTAAATTGAATTTACTGATCATGTAGATCACATGAGTCCATCTCAAGCCTGAGAGATAATATCTTATGTCTATTTAGAACTTGCCAACCTATACAATTGCATGCACCGCTGATACTACAAATCCCAAAATGCCACAGCAAATGTTCAAGTGAAAGGTGGAAAACAGGAGCTTTTGAGAGACAGGTGGGAAGCAGAGTATATGTTCATATACATCAGTGGTTCTCAACCTTTTTTGAAGAAACGCCCCTTCAAGTAATGAGCCTTCTGCTGTCTCGACTAAATGAGTTTGACCCTCCTGATGTAGATGTTCTTAAACGGTGCTGCTGCACACGCCCTTTCCAGTCGGTACCATGGATACCATCCCATAGACACCTTTCGACAGCTCCAGGCTGGTTTTGACTGGTTTGGTTCAGTCACTGCATAGTATTTGACATCATAAATGCATAAGAATCCAAACAGCTTGTTTCAGGCTGAAAAGTAGGTGCTTATGTTTCTCTTTCAAATCATCTTTTTCCAAATTTCAGACCTAATTTAATACTGAACATGAAAAGATGACATGAAATCAATTTGTCCCATTTCATACACATTCATCGTCTAGACTGAAGTACATACCAATGACACTGTGATGATATTCATTTCTAATCTGTTGAAATTTCTGAAAAATGCACATTTTAAAACATTAATTAATAACACTGAGCAGTTTTATTATCACCAAATATTTGCCAGACATTAAGGAGTCTGAGCTGACAATGAATTCACTCTGGACAGCAGCAAAGAAGCAGAACAGTTTCTCTGTTGATTCTCAAAACAACACATACTATTGATCACCTACAAAATAAAACCCAGCTACACCCAACAAGCAGAGTTAAACTGGGATTTGATTGACAGCAGCCCACTGGATGAATGCAGTGACACTGTGAGTCACTCATAACACCTCTAATCAGGTGTTTGTAGGCAGATCAATATTTACATATTACATAAGACTAGGAAGTGATGTTGACATTTGTTTGTAGCTTCTGTTGCCAGTTTTTTACAGAACAGGGAAAAATGAGAGATTTCTGGTTTAAGTGAAGATACTGTAGCATTAAAAGACATACATTACCAAAGGCCTAATATGTGACCAGGTTATGAGACATTACGGAAAACTGTATATTGGACATTATGTTCATATTTGCATTTTTAGGCTTGTTGTAGGTTAACTATTAAATCAGTGGTTTCCAACCTTTTTTGGCTCGTGACCCCATTTTAACATCACAAATTTGTGGCAACCCCAGACATTCAAATGGAAACTTTTTTTTTTTGCGAAAATTAATTTGTTTTTGGTCATGTAATAGTTTGCTATACTATGTTGCAAATAAACATTAATTTTAGAGGACATTTAGTCTATATAATGAATATTATTATGGACGGAGGCAGAAAAGCCAGGTGTAGATTACTGTACAAAGTGAGAATTTGATTTTCCTTGGTCAGGATATGTACAATCAGTCCAGCTTGGATTTACAAGGCTGACAATTAATACTGAACAAACAAGAACTCAAACTATGAATTATGAAAGAGCTGCAGCATCTGAAACTGACCACAATGAACATTTGAAAGATAAACAGTACCTCAGTACTTCAGTTTCAGACTCACAGTTTGTCATGTCTGTTATGGATTGAGATTGTCTCTGTCAACTCATCATATATTTTTTCTTAGTATGTTTTTTTTTTGTTTTTTTATCAATTACTAGAAATTTTAGGCGACTCCATTTGAATTCCAGGTGACCCCATGTGGGGTCCCGACCCCAAGGCTGAAAAACACTGCATTAAACGTTATGCTAATTATTATAAAAGCTTAACTGCCTGGATTTATTAAAACAGTAACACAGTAAAATTAAAAGAACAGAAGGAAAATGATTTCAGCTTGACAACAGCTACAGGATAAAAAGTGCATTTAGTAGATACAATATTTTCCAATCTCTGGCTTTCACTTTTCACCCTGTATCCACAGAGCTGGTAAAGGCCAAAATACTATCAAATGTTATTCATGAACATCTAAAGCGGCTGGCAGCAGATGGGTTGTTGCACTCAGAAGACTACTGACCGCTTGAATCAAATCTGGCCTGATGTCAACATGTTTTGAGAGAAGAGAATTCTGGGAGTAGAGAGCAGTGGTTCAGACTTTTTATTCCAAAAAAATATTCAACCACAGTGAAAGGAGAACCTATGACATCACTAATTTGTTTCTGAACTCCAGTTTTGAAGCCAGTAGTTTGAGATTTGGGCCCAATCCCATTTCACCCCTTAGCCCCTCCCATTTAGCCCTACCCCTCCATTTTGCATGTTCACATTAAGGGGCAGGGGTGTCCTGATTCTCGATGCGTCAGAGGGGAGGGGCTAAAGGGGAGGGTATGAGAAATCTCACTTAATTCTGTTCCAATCATTGACAAGATGGAGGTAAACACAGCAAACAAGTGCAGCAGTGTGATGAAAGAAACACACAAATGTACATCTTTTCTTCATAAATTTACTTCATCATTTGATCAACCATTTAATGCTGTTTCAATGTGTTATAGATCGCATTTCTGCTAAAACAGGGTTCTCGCTAGCGTCATTGAACGTCGGGGCCCCCGATGCTGTCCCTGGGGGGCCCCGATGTTGAGATTTGACCCTCGACGATGTTTTTCAACCAGCGTACCGGTCTTTTTGTGTGTGTGTGTGTGTGTGTGTGTGTGTGTGTGTGATCATCCAGTGTAATGATAATGAGATTTGAATTTGAAAATATATATTCCTTTGTCTTGGCACAAAGCGCTGCAGACAGGAGATGAGAACAATCTAATCAACACCCCTTTGTGTGCCTTGGTATTGTCTGACGCCCACCCGGCAACATCACTTGCCTTATGCTCATTGGTTGACATTGAGACTTAAATCAATTTATCTTATTTAAACGGACCGATCACCCATGGAAAATTATATCTAAAATTTAGCCTGTGCATGCATGTAGTGTGGAATGTTGTTTCTTCTTGTATATTGTCTCTGAGTATCAATTTGTGTCAAGTTCCCGTATGGAGTAATTCCCATCAATAATTACCATTCACAAATTGAAAAAAAAAAGAGTTTTTGCTTTTAATCATTGTTGTAACAAAGACAAAAACTTGGCTTCATTCCTCAAAATTTGCCCCTCAAAATACAGGAAATAGTGTTTCAGAGAGTTATAAATTTCAAAATTTTGAGTAATTTTGTTGGGGGTCCGGGGGCATCCTCTCCCAGACCCCCCTACAAAACTCACCTACGCTGTGAAACAATCCTAGTGAGAACCCTGTAAAAGATGCCCAAAGCCCATGCAACAGAGCTGCTGACGACATGGTGAATTCTTTTGGAAACAACGCTGTTGATTCTAGCCATGGAAAAGTCACTAGAATTTTATTATTTTCATTATTTAATCATTTATTTCTAAACAATTTTAACACATTTTAAATGGTTGAATAAATGTTCTAAGCTGTTCAAAAAGGATCTGACAATATTCCACAATGCGCGTCACTTTTTCACCCGCTGGAATATTGCACACCGTTTTTTTTTGTTTTTTGTTTTTTAACACACCCTGTTCCTCCATTTCAGCCTAATACCTATCCTAATGTGTTGTCATTAGAACTTTATAAACCAACTAATGTAATAATCTAATGATTAAACTTACTTTAATGTTGTTCAGTCAGCATGAATTAGTAGTTTAGTGGACATTTAGCTCACAAAAGACTCAGGTTCAATTCCCAGTCAGAGTAGCTTTTCTGGAATTTCCCCTTGTGGGACAAATAAAGGCATATCTTATCTTACCTTATGTTATGTTAAATGTATTGTTTGTCTAAGACTATTGCACAGGACTCTATGTCATTGTGAGATCATTAATGATATACTGTATGTAAACATTACCATCCAAATAACAGACTTTTTACATTTACATACAAAAGAAACCCACACAAATGATGCATCACATTGACTGAATAAATCCAATTGAAACAGTATTTGTAGCTGATTTTCCTTCAACCTTCGGGTTAAATGTTAGTGCACAAAGAGTGAGAGAGAAGCTAAGAGACAGAAAAAGAAGTCAAAGTGAAAAACATGAAATAAAAGTGTGGTTTATTTGATATATGCTGACAACTCTGAGGTAGCAGAGTGGTCCTTGGCGTGACCTTTGGTGGCCCCTTCCCTCGCCGATGCCCCCCTCATTGTGCTTGACACAGTTCACTGCTTTTTTCTTCCAGATTTCATGGCTTTAAGGTCTTCCATCACCCTGCTGCCTGTCAAACTGCTGCTTGTCAAACTGCACAGTGTGATTCCAGCTCACCAGCTAAACCTGACCTCATCCATATCACTTTAATTTAAATACTTTTATACATTTTACTTTGTATTAGATGTCATCCTACCCTTCTGAATATGAATAAAAAATTATTTCATAAAATTCTGCTCAGTTGAGGTTCACTCTTTAATGTTTTAAAGCCGAGGTGTCCAACTCAGCTGGAGTTTGCGGGTTCTAAATCTTTAGTGAATAATTAATATCCCTTATACCCAATCTGAAGGTCATTTCAGTTTAGTTTCTGTAGTATCGATTGATGCTGCCACCTACTGGTGATCTGAAGATCTCCACACAACCCTCTGACAGAAATTATGCTCATATGCAGCTGAATAATAATCACAAATAGACTGTGATTAATGATCAAATGTTGGTCATTAAGATAATTTCAGAGGAGCAAACATGTTGATCATAAACTTGAATGGAAATTATTCAAAGACTATAAATGTATTCCTGCTATCTGACTTTATTTTGGGTAGTTGTAGCATTAACCTTTTCATAGTTTAGACATTTAATTGGGCTGAAAGAAGATGCCAATTACTGGTTTAACCCATAAAGAAC
Organism: Sphaeramia orbicularis; assembly: GCF_902148855.1. Lineage (NCBI taxonomy): Eukaryota > Metazoa > Chordata > Actinopteri > Kurtiformes > Apogonidae > Sphaeramia > Sphaeramia orbicularis. The sequence continues at coordinate 47,866,560 of NC_043973.1, forward strand.
CAGTGTTACTTTTGAGGCAGTTCCCAAACGAATTCTTCTCTAGATTTCACCTTTCTTAAATGATTTCTAACCATTTATTATAATATTATCCTCCGTATTGTGTTTTTTATGAAAATCGTGTATTTTCCCATATTTAATTTACTGATCATGTAAATGTTTATAGAAGCTCTGGAGGGTCATGATAACGTAAAGGGGCATTTGCTCAAAAAAGGTTGAGAAACACTGATTTAAACTAAACCAATGCAATGATATTTATCCCAATATAAAACTATATTACATTTGTCATTATTGTTTTGTATCCCAGACCCCTGTTAGAAAAGAAACACCTGAATCCAATGTGTCCACATACTTTTGTCCATTTGTGTATGACTTAGGTAGTTATGCTCCAAAGATAACAATATTCGTGTTAGTGTGAGCAGAGCATTAGTTTTGTTGCTTCCTTCCATTCTGACTTCCCCCCCGATAAGATGGCAGCATTATGGTAACATGTTACATGAGCATATTTCTTATCTGACCTTTCATAACTGAGCTAAAACACCCACTGGAGTCAAAGGATGTTTCCAATTTCCCAGGGGCCTGACAGTTGATTCACACGGCATTGAACCGTCAACTTAACCAGCGATAACAAAGGAACAAGTTGACAGACCTTTCAGAACTATCACTCTAGCCGCTGTCATCTCAGACCACCAATGCTACATTATCTTATCTGTCAGATGCTGTATACCAATGAAAAAAAAAAAGAATAAGGCTCCTTCCACAGAGACGGAGGCTGCAAAAGAAGTGACGCGTTTGCCAGTAAGAAACCAGGTCAGCCAAAAACACCATCAGAGCAACACAAACAATGACTCAGATGATTCTTCTGCAGCTCGCTTTGTGGACGCTAATGAGGTCTAGACTTTGGATACTGGGTCTTATTTTCATTCAGCCTCAGTGAATGTGCCGTGATCATAAAGATCAATATCTGGGCGTCTGAGAGTCTCACTGCCTTTTTTCAAAAAAATAAAATAAAACTCATAATGGACAAGCACTTCACAGGGCAGGAGCTTTTAGAAACACACACCTGCGGCAATTACCTTCTGTTGTCATAGAAACCCTGAAACATGACACGTTAACCATGAATGCTCTGTATTAGAAAATAGATCATTTAACACCTGTGTGTACTGGACCTCAACCCAGAGCGCAGGCTGGTTTTGAACCATTACTGAACTTTGATTATATGGGACAAGATCTACATTTAAGAAAAACTAGATGGCAAAAAGCTCTGCATAACACACTTGACTTCAGTATCAAAATAGAAAGTACTTGACTCTGTGATAGGTGGAAAGTGTAATAAAAAACTGGAAAATAGAAGGTTTCAGTATATCCAGTCCTCTGGATACACGGACAAGATTAAAACACATCGACGGGGAGATTGGTATATTATCGAATTAACGGGCTTTGATCGTTTAAGTTAAGTTTGTGCAATTTATTAGACATGGTTTTTATAGATACGACTTTGAGTCAAATTAATATAAACATTTAGTTTCATAACTACTGACAGGATGTTTCCCAAACAGTAAATAAGGACATAATTATTAGAACATGGATCCAACTTAAATGACAGTAACGTTACAGAAGCTCCTTAAAGTCTATTAGTTTTGTGAGGTGCTGTTCTGTCCTTCAGTACATTGTCTTCATCGTCTTTAAACTATGTCTAGAAGTCACTAGGTCCATCATCGTTGTTGTTGTCACAGAAATATTCAGTTGATGCCTCTTTTTGTGACAAGAAACCTCTGAAAAATCGACCTTGACGTTTAATTCTGCTTGACTTCTCTGAGTGGCTGTGACTTCAGGTCCACCTATATGAGCTAATTTATCATATTCTTTAACAATAATATGCTAATGTTTTACTTTGTTTGTGGTTTTAATGTCTGAGTAGTCGCTTTTCCATTGACCCTCAAATAGCACGAATACAGCTTGTGCACAAAAGTTTACCTAATGAAAAAAATGACAATTTCGCACAAACTCGTTTTTCAATTAGAAGTCTTTGCGCTGGCAAGAGGTAGTTTTCAGGGATGGCACAATTGGTATATCACACAAAACTGCAATGGAAAGACCTTTTTCTGCAACTAGAGTCAGGAAAGGACAGGACTAGAGATCATTTAACCATCAAGTTAAATAGACACATACATGGAGAGAGAGAGAGAGACAGAGGGAGAGAGAAAGAGAGAGAGAAGGAGGGAGATTTTATCAGTTATATCTAATAAATGAAACTTAAATACAGTGATATTAATATATTATTACATTATTGCCTCAGTTATTACATTTGCAATTTTTTTCTTTTTTTTATGTTACCAGGCCAATAATGTAATAACCAGCCAATAATGTAAGAAGTTGTTACGTTATTGGCCAAAATTTATTACTGGGGGGGAGGCTTAATATCAAATACCACATTTGCCCTGATTTTCTGATGCAACAAGATGTTCTAAGCACTCCTGTGTAATTTTTTTTTGAAATTTTCATCCAAACCCCCCACCCCACCCCGAAAATTACTTTTTTAACTCTGAAAATCGCAACTTTCACAGCTTCTCCACTCTTTTGTCCAGTGCATTGTATAAATATGTTCATGATGGGCCATTTAATGATCTTCTAAGTGCCATATTGTATCGTAAGAGTACTCTGTACTATGAAAAGTCTAATGTCAAGGTGATGTTGTAGGTTAAAGGTCACTAAAATGCCTAGTTTTTTCAAAAATTCATACAATTCTGACATTTGATCAAATATGTCCTCAGTTCTCTTCCCTCTGGTTTCCTGGTGGGATCCCCCAAGGCCTTTGGCCCTTTCGAAGCCACATTACAGACTAAATATTGCAACATGTACATTCCATTTGAATTTGCTGCCATTAGTGTGGCAGGAAACACCAGCACACATTTTGGTGGGAATCACTAACACTTCATTCACTTTCTGAACACGCCTTATCCTCACTAGGTCACTTGGAGCCTATCCCAGCTACTTACGGGCGAAGGCGGGGTTCTGGACATTTCGCCAGTTCATCACAGATCAGAACATATAGAGACAATCACTGTCACATTCACACCTATGGGCAATTTAGATTAACCAATCAACCTATCAGTGCATGTGTTTGGATGGTGGAAGGAGCCAGAGTACCCAGAGAGAACCCACGCAGACACAGGGAGAACAGGATAACATGTAAACTCCACACAGAAAGGTCCCACCCCCATCGGCTGGTGTTGGAATTGAACCCAGGACCTTCTGTCTGTGAGGCACCTGTGCTATCCACTGTCACCCACAACAGGACATATACATGTAAATTGCAAAGTCATGTGAAACTACCATTTGTTATTTTTGACATGTCTATATGGATAATACATTGAGTAAATTGTTCTGTTTAATGTGTCTTATTGAATGGCAGTTGTTTGTGGTCAATAGATGTGTTATGAGGAGAGAACCTGAGCCCAGCGTTTGGAAGAACCCACATCAACAGCTTAATTCCATGAAATATGCATTCTTGACCACTTGGGTGACCTTTGACCTATACTTTGACCTTGTCACTACACCTTTTGTTGTGCAAAGCACTCTTAAGACATGACATGGCTCACAAAAAAACATTTAAGGGCCCAGCATGAGCAGATTGCTACATTGTACTTTATCAAAAGTCAAGAAGGTTTGAAAGCTGCCAAAAACCCCACGTTTTCAGGATTGAAAAAGTAATTTTCGGGGGGGGGGGGGTGATTTGACATTTTTTCACATTTTTGTATTCCCAAGACATGGGAGCATTAGAAAATCTGGGCTAAAGTTGAATCTGAAAATTTTCCTGAAATAAGCCCCCCACCCCATTATTACATTATGGGTTCAGGATTTTTATTATGTTATTGGCCAGTTATTATGTTATTGGCCTACTACATTTTAAAAATGGTAAGTTATCGGTCGTTATTACATTATCATTCATTATTATGTTATTGGCTTCTACAACCCTGTATAATAAATATATCTGTAAATCAACACAATATTTACATTTGTTGCCATGTTTGTGGAACGACTTCTCATGTCATCTCACGATAATGAAGAAATCATTGCATTTGCGATTCAATGGAAAAACCAACATTACGCACGTCTGTTTTTTCAACATTTACTAAATAGTAAATAATGTTTTGTGCAGATGTCCAATGGAAAAGCGACTAGTGACTGTAATCATCATTAAATATTGCTCTCCCAAAGACAATGATCAAAAAGCTTCTCTCCCCTGTGGATTTGGCAGCTGTCCTGTAAAAAACACTCTTAATGACCCAAAAAGGATTCACACATGAAATGAAATATCTGCTGCTTCTAATACCCATATTCCTAATTACAGCGTGGTGCCTCTGTTTAACAGTTTAAACTGTCAAAAAGCAACTTCCAAGAGTGCTGTTAAATGAGTCGTCCTTCTCCCACTGCAGCTTGTGGAAATACATGAAATAGCTTTCATGTATTTCTGGAAGAATTGTGTAGATTTAGACTGGCAATGACAACAAATACTGGCAGAGGCTGCTGTTAATATTCCACTAAAGTTAAAAACACTGCAGAAAAAAAACACATACACACACACATAAAGTTTGGGTGTCTTACGAAACGAAAAACTGACGCTTGTTTTAAAAACCCCAAATTTCAGCCTTTCAAGCTCTATTCTGAATCCATTGCCTCTCTGAAGACACTGAAGGCTTGTTTATTGAAATACCTACAGCACACATTCATTTATCAGCATTTCACAAATAAAGAGCAGTGACAGGGAGAGGAAAATAACCCACTGTCAAGGAAATAAAAGGTCAGAGACTGAGGAGGAGGAGGGGAGATAGCGACGTTTAACTACAGTAGAGTAAGTCTGTCAGTGTTTTCTGTTGTAGTCAGTGTTCGCTCACCTCAGCCAATGGCTTTACTCATTCCTGTCACTTTATTTTTTTTTACAATAAAGCTGATTCCATGTGTCTCAAACATCTCAACCACCAACCATCTTCCTGACAATCATCTTTAGAACATTTATCAGTGAATACGATCCTCTTCCTCATATGATAAACATGTCACAGATGTTCTCTTATCTCTCTTCATCCTTATTCTTTTCACTCCCTCTGTGAATCTCTTTATCGTGTCGACCGGATTAATGTCCGCTCAGGCAGAAGTGCCCGTCGAGTTACCCGATCCAGGATCTGCCAGGGGACTGGATGAGTACACCTGACACTCTGTGGCAGATCTGGACCAAGAAAACGGCGCTAGTGGGATCACTCATGATAGTGCATAGGTCTCCTGAGAGTGGGTGGGACATAAAGACGACTAAAGGAGGACGGAAAATAACATGTCAACCTTATATTATACTGATTAAATATACCAGATATTGTCTTAATAACAGGGTTCCTATAGGTTTCTACAAGTTCAATTTCAGACTTTTTTAGACCTTTTTAAAACTACTTAGAACAGAATTTACTGCCCATTGCATGCCCATACTGGCAAAAATGCATGACTCCTATAATTTAGGAAAATGTATTTATTCACTTCAGTGCCTTGATTCCCACCATTTGGAGTCATTTCTCATCGGGGACTGCAAAGTTAGAGTTAACTGGTTCCTAATTTCAATATAATTGTTGGGTTGGAACGGGTGGAACTGAGTCGACTAATCCTACTTTCTTTGTAGTTTGGACATTTAACAGACACATTTAAACTAGGTCTGTCAAGATTAACACATTAACGCAGATCAATCCATGGTCGTGATTAATTTGACTAAAAATTTTAACGTAGTTAACCCATAAATGACTCTGAATGTCTCTGCCAACACATTTCGGTCAGTTTGTCCAAGTAGAGTTGATGTCGCATGAACAAATGGTCAGTTGGTCCAGTAGACAGGCAGCAGAACCAACCCATAAAGATGGAAGACACTAAACAGCATGTTGGTCCTCTGGATGGAAATATGAGGAAAAAAACCCCAAGACTGAACAGTTGGGTACAGTTGTTTTGTTGAAACTGTTGAAGGTGTTTAATAAGCACATTGAGTGCATATATATTCCCTTCTTTCTTGAGTCTGTTTGCTTACGCAAAATGAAACTCAGTTAACATTGATTAAAAATGAATGATATTTAATTGTAATTAATCAAACTTAACAACAACCCTGTTTTTAAATGTAAACACATTACAGCACACAACTTTATGGCAACATAACTTAGGACCTGGCATATCAAATTTAATATATTTTAAATACTTTTTTTAAGGTGTTAAATGCAGATTTGTAAATTCAAAGACCCCTTCTAAACACTTCTAATTTAATAATCTGTAGAACACTAAATGCACTGTCAATGTACAGTATTTACACATTTCAGGGCACAGAGATTTGAAGTGAAAACAGTGATTTAATAGTGTCAGAAAGCTCAGGATCTCAGCTTCCCAATGCCATTTGAATTTTGTGGATAGTACAAACGGTTCAGGAGTTACAGTAATTTAAATGCTATAAAGTGCAAAATGCAGCAGTGGAGAGACTGCAGTTATTAAAGGGTTAATTTGCTTAGTTACATCCAGATGGTGACTTTATTTTTGGCCAGGCTGTGAATGAAACATAAACATCAAAATAATGAAATCAGCAGCTGTGGCTACTGGTAGTGGTTTAATTTCCACTCTGAATTTTGCAGCTTTATTAAGTCTAATTAATTAATGCTCCTTTCCGGTGTGTGCAAAGCTCAGTGTGTGCCTTCTTTGATCAGCCATTAACAGCCTGAAGGAAGACGTGAAACACTTCAGTAATAACGCTTATTGTACTGTGACATTTTAATGTCCAACACTTAAAATGGTCAGTGAACAAAATCACAGCAGGTTTCCGGCTTCTAATGTATTCTCCTGGGGATATCTTCCATTTGATATTCTAAAATTCCTCCCTGCAATCAATTTCAAGGTGAGAGCTCAGCATGAGACATCAGGTCTTTACTTTATGGTTTAACTCTGACATAACAGGGTAGAGAAAGGGAAAATGTGCTCAGTTTGTTCGCCCGTTGCTCCATTCCTACACTCATTAGCTGGAGAATTAAGAGCACTAAAACAAGCAAATGGCAACATCCACTTTATACAATGAACAAACCTCTTAAGGTACTACACTACAGACTGTGCAGATTACACACTCCTGTTTGATCCTGACGACTTCATCAAACTCTGTGCGTGTGTTCAACTTTCTCTTCAAGATAAAACAGCAAACATATTTCATCCACAAAGTCTTCCTGACATTAATTGCCAGTGAAGCAGCCTCAGACTTTGTTTACTACAGCCTTTAGCAACAAAGTTTGGGCTTTTTAGTTTGACTTGTTTGTTTTCAGTGACATTGATTAAACTTGTCCAAGATCAAGAGAACTGTATGGATCTACTGTTATGGAAGAGAATTCAGGAGTTACAATCCCACAGATATAAGTCATGTGAGAGAGGAGAAAGATTAACCCTTAAGGGCCCAGTGTTAGTTTTGAGCTAGTTCCCAAATGAATTTTTCTCTATATTTAACTGTCATTAAATGACTTATCACCATTTATTGTAATATTATCTTCTGAATTTGGTGTTTTTCAGTGATAATCAGGTATTTTCCTACATTTAATTTACTAGTCATGTCAGTGTTCATAAAAACTAACAGTAAATTTGAGGGTTACTACATCAAAAACAGAGAAAACTGAAGAAAAAGTGACTTCTCTAGCAAATCTATCATTAACTGACGATAAACCAAGTTCAGGCTGCAGTCAAATCTGGCCTGTATCCGATCTGTTAAAGCTGCATATGACGTTCGTACTTTCATATTTCCCAAGTGGAGCTCTGCTTCCTACAGTGCACATCATGACAAATTTCCGAAAATGCCCAAGTAACCTACCGGCTCTGTTTGTAAATAAATGGATTGTTTATAGTGGAGAACACTTTGAAATAGTTCACTGTGAGGGAAGAGATTCAGGTGAGTAATCATGGAAAGTCTTACGGATTTGTGATACTTAAGCTATGACTTGGGTTTAACAGATTTGATGATAAATTGGTGACGTGGCTTTAAAGATAGTTTGAACAGCACTAATGCAATTTTTTTCAAATCCGACCCAGGCCACTTTCATATGTGGTCCTAAATCCAATACGTATCCAATATTTTGCAATGCAACTTCAGCCTGAACGGCCAGGTCACATTTACCGACCTTTACATCATTGAGATGCGACAAACGTCACAATTCTGCATCCCAGGAGGAGAAGCAGCGGGAAAAACATATTTACTTCCATAAACACAGAGCGTGTCTGCGTGGTCACATATTACGTCAGGACCTCTTTTGCTCATGCAGATCACTTCAGAGTCGCATTCAGTTCATACTCAAAACTAATACAAGTCATATTTAATGTGTAATATGAACGAGCACACACAAAAATCGGACTTGCCCAAAAATCTGAATTGTGCATTAAGACGTGTTGTCTGAACGTAGCCTTAGTGTGTCCATCCACTGTCAATGATCCAACTCCATGGGTTTTACTGGTGAATCAATGTTGTAGAAGATGACAGTGTTTCCACAGTAACTACGGAGCCTCTGAACGTCCAAATGGGTCATATTTGATGACCATGAGAAGATGAATAACTGTATTTTACACCAATTATTTACATGGATTGATAGGATTAATGGATCAACAGATATTAAACCGTTTACATCAGTAGATACTTTTGGTCACCTGCTGCTGTTTAGGTTTTTTAGGCTTAAAATGATTATGACTTTTAGGAAAATAATGCAATTCTACATCAGATCGGTATGTAAAAGTACCTCGACTTGAGTCCCACGCTGTCCATAATCTCTGTCTGCTGGAGTGAGCTGCCCTCAGGGAGGTTTAGTCCAGATAACTGTCATGGTGGGGTTTTAGGCGTGTTGCCTGCTGACTGGCTGGAGGGAACATTGCGGGCCATTCAGATGAAGCATTGTGCAGAATCAATCTCCAGGCTTGTGTTGCTGAGGCTTGTGGGTAACAGCGGGAGGAAGATGTAGGGAGGAGGGTTCAAGCAGCGCTGCTTTGTAGTCAGCTGTGTTCACTCTGAAACTACAGAAATGAAGATATCAATTAGCAGATATTTTAGAGGACAGATCATTTTTTTCACCGTTTTGTGGCCAGAAAAGACACATGGAATATTTATAAAGTGCTTGATTTCACATTTATCTGTTATCATCCCTATTAATAAGAACATGAATAATAGGAATAACAAAGTAGATGCTTCTTTTCACTGGACTTGAAGTGTATTTTACAGGTTTCTTTTTTGTTATTCTAGGGACTTAGTGCTTGTACTTCCTACATTTGAACAAATATCACTACTTTCTACTCCAGATTCATGGCAGCCATTTTCCTCTCTTTGGGATGTCCAAATGCTATGTTATCGTACGATTTTTAAGTTGTTTAAAGACACAGAACCTAATGAACTGCTTACTAATCAACTAACAAGGCAATGAAAATTTGAAAATCGGGACTGACATCAGACTATATTTCAAGGAAAAACTATATATTTCACATCCCATCGACTAGGCTAATGTTAGCATTCAACAACTTGCCAGCTAACATCATTTGACAGTTATATGATTTGAAAGCATGAATAAATTCTGAAACAACATATTGATATAATCAAGCACCCCCTTCAGAGGTCTGGTGGAGTCTAAACCTTGGATCACAGCTGTTTTTGTGGAAACAGGGGGAACCTACACAATAATAGACAGGTGTAATAACATTCTGGACCATAGATGCTAGATTGGATGAGATCTGGCTGTTGTTCTTTACTTAAGTATGAATCACTTAACATTGGGAATGGGGTCAGTCCATCTCAGTTCACCCAATGAGTTAAACCCCACCTCCTCCAATTTTGATGAAATTTGGTGTAAGGGTAATTCATAGCCAGAGAAGCTGGAATTTCACATTTTAACTTTATCAGACCAACTCTTCTGTACATTTGGGTACGTTTGATGTAAATGACCTTTTGACCTTCTGTACTCTTAATACACAGAATTTACAAGGAATCTTGGGGAAGGCCCATATTCTACGCCAATTTGCTCAAGTATGAAAAAGAAAACCCCTCCAATTTTTAATATGTTGTAGTTGACACACAGGGCTACATTTTTCATAATTGCATCCAAGAGGTCAGGCGTGTCCCACAGTGTCAATATCAAGGTCAAAATAAAAAAAAAAAACAAAAGGTTATCCACCTCAAACATACCCAAATGTACACTGATCGCTATTTCAAATACGACCAGTGGTTGCTGAGTTACAGCAATTTGAAATTAGGCTGCCTTGGCCTTTTTCGTAAAAAAAGTTTAAAAAAAATAAAAATAAAAATAATAATAATAATTGCCATATCTTGAAAACCTTTGGTCCGATAAAGTTCAAATTTGAAGTTTTGGCTTTGCTGGCTCTGAATTACCTATATATCAAATTTCAAAAAAATCAGAGGGGAGGAGGGGGGTAAAATGCCATTTAACTGGGTGATCTGAGATGGACTGACCCTATAAACAACAAGATTTGGAAATGCGCTGATCATCACGATTTATCAATGTTGACCAGATCCCTACTCTTGACCATTTTGCTGCTCTAACACATCAACTTTGATGGCCAAATGCAAACATACAAAGAGCCATTTAGAGACATAATTATAGAAATGAAGCTGAACTTTATCAGTATATTTCCATTTGTTCATAATGCAATAGTTAGTTACGTTGACAAAACCAGTCAGTGTATGTATATAAGGTTCAGACGAATGAGAACCTACAAAACTAACACAAACACTTTACATGTATATAAAAGTATGAATCACAATATCTAAGCTTGGGTAATAGACAAATAGTACTCACATATTGGTCCAAACACAAACCAGTAACAGAAAATGTTTAAAACTATGTTCATTACATCTGGCAAAACGCAATATCATAACACTCACTTGCACAAAATAATGCAAAAGAAACAAAAAGGCCATCTTCAGGGTCTCCATTTCTATTTAAAGTGGTTAACGTCCCTCATTTATGTACTTAGTTCTTGAAGAATAACAGGAACTTTCTGAAGGACAGGGTTATTATTCTTCATGAAACAGCCAAAGTGTGCCTTGTTGTTCAAATGTTTTTCTTCAGAAGACCAGGGTTAGCTTTCTTAATAAAGCGTATTTGACTTCAGTAAGCCTCTTTGTACAGAGTTTTCTTATTCGTCTTTGGTATGAATAAAGGAAATTAGAAAGCATACATGAAAACTCTTGGAGATGAAGGCTAAAACTTGGCTTCAGTGGAATACTATTAATGCGAAATGATAAAAGGAAGTGTTGAGATTCTTTTAATGCTGCTGTGCCATAAATTAATCAAAATAGCTCCAGTGTCCCTGTATCTCAGCGTCATGTTCTATCACAAATCAATATCTAGTTGAATTTGTGAGGTTGTCAGGTCCTGTCTCTATGTTCCAGTCCTGTGGTCTGGATGCAAGAGATCAATCTCCCAATAGAAGTGGGCGGTACTTTCACCGGAGGAGAACTCAACTAATTCAACCAAAACCCATATATGACTTCTATCAGTGATCAATAGGAACTACATTGACGTCTATAACCATTTCCATGTTGTAAGCCATTAAAATATGACCATTATAAGTAAAGGCAAATTTGTAATATTTTAAAAAATTCAGCCAAATATTCAAAAATCTAAATTTCTCAAAAGTATGAACAAACTTTGAAGACATTGTCCCAACAAAGCTACATAAATAATTTGACAGGAATCCGACCAGTAGTTTCAGAGAAGAAATGTTGTTATTGAAATGTAGGCATTGGTGACCCTGCTTTTGACCCTTCAAGGTCACTCAAGGTCAAAGGTCATGAACCCAGATTAAAGTCTATATATGACTTTGTATCAGTGCTCAATAATGACTATATTGATATGCAAACATTTCCATACTATAAAACATCAAAATACAGACCATTTTAAGTAAAGAAAAAATCTAAAATTTCTCAAAAGGGCTCATTTATGTTCTACGTTAAAGACGCAGATGGATATGGACAGTGCATACCCTCTGCGTACATTACATGTGTAATTATGTCCATTTTCTGGGACCTGGCAGATGCATACACCGACGGACGAAGCAGAACCACCAGGAACCATGGCGCAGTGTTGAGATTTGAAGAGAATAATTTCCATAAATAGCAGAACTATTCAAAGAGCAACTGATTGAGTTAGTGAAAAATTACTGACATATTTATGACAACTATCCTTCTGAATATTAACATTAGTATCCACATTAGTACAACTTCCTCTGTCGTCGCCATGTTTGTTATGACCTCCGCCAAGGTTATGTTTTTGCCGGCGTTGGTTGGTTGGTTTGTCTGTCTGTCTGTGTGCAAGATAACTCAAAAAGTTATGGACGGATTTGGATGAAAATTTCAGGAAATGTCGATACTGGCACAAGGTACAAATGATTACATTTTGGTGGTGATCGGACACACACACACACGACTGATATGCCTTGGCGGAGGTCTGCACTCTCCAAGTGCTTTTCTAGTTAATGACTGTCTTCTTCTTCTCAAAAAACTTTATTCTTCCTCGTGGTATTTGGCCAGTATGGTACTTAAGAGCAGCGCCCTCTGGTGGATTGATTGAGAAACACTCATTCAAATGTACAAGACGCATGTACGTACGAAGGCAGTGACGCATGACGACATTAGAAACGGACATACCTCTTTACATACATAAAGGAATATAAATGAGCCTAAAGTGCGAACAAACTTTGTAGACAATGTCTCAAGGAAGATACATAACCTTGTTTTTACTTTTAGCCCCCCCACCCCCTACCCCTCAGTGAGCTACTGCTCTTTGATCAGGCTACATTTGTAAATAAGAATCTGTTCTTAATCGCTTGCCTGGGTAAATAAAGGTTAAATATAAATAAATAAATAAATAAATAACAAAGAAATTTTAAATTATTCCGACCAGTAATTTCATCAGAGAAGATGACAGCGCCTTCACATTAACTCATGGTCTATCAGCTGGTGAGATAAAAACAAGGTAAAAACATCCAATATGACCAGTTCTACTCATCAAACCTCTAACACAAGCCTCATTCAAATACACAACCGTTACTCCTGCAGTCGAGGAAAATAAAAGCAACAACCTGAGGAAGTACTGAGCAGAATCCTGTGTTGTGAGAAAACAGTCGATAAAGTAAGAATACAAATGGAACGGAGCGACAACTACCAAAGAACGCTACCTCTGAATCCTCCTTCTCCCCTTGGTGAATAACATATAGATTACTATTGATGTCTTCATAAAGGAGGTGGTGCAAAGATACTCGATGGAGGCAAAAAGTATTATTTATTCATTACCACGGGGAGAAGGCGTGTTCTTTTATCTTCAGTGAATGCAACGGTGCTCGGATACAATTTTCCTTTTCGGAAACTTGGCCAGTGGTTCTGGGGAAGCGTCGTCTGACTGGGTAGAAATATATGGAGCTGTTGTTCTGTACATTCACTTGGGTGCCAATCTGCACGGCAGCAGAGGAATAGTGAAAATGCAAAGGAGTTATTTATTCAGCACTACTAGTTTGATGTAAGTATCCAGATGTCTTGCAGAAGGAAGGAAGAAGAGGGAGGGAGGAGAGGGAGGGAGGGAGGGATACTTTTGTCCATATAGTTTGTTTTATTTTGAATATCAACATTTAAAACACTTTGGCCAGCTGTGAAGTTCTTAAAGTACATAATAAATAAAGGTGGCATGGTATGGTATGGTATGGTATGGTATGGTATGGTATGGTATGGTATGGTATGGTATGGTATGGTATGGTATGGTAAAACCAAAAACACGGAAAAAGTAAAAAAAAAAAAAAAAAAGAAAAAAAAAACATCTGAGAAATAAACTGTAAGCAAACCTGCACAAAACAAAAAACATATTATACATATCAAAGATAAACTGTCCGTATGTATGTATGTATGTATGTATGAATGGATGGATGGATGGATGTATGAATGGATGGATGGATGGATGGATGGATAGATAGATTTTATTAGTGCAGCAACAGCTTCCCAAAGGGTAAAAATAGAATTCAACAGCAAACACACTATACATAATACATTGGAAGAATTTTTAAAAATTTACTGTTGAAAATCTGGACAAACAAGATCAAACAGTAAGGTGCAAAAATATTCTCAACCACTGGGGAAAAAAATGCAAAATGCAGAAGATAGTGTAGTAAGAAATGGGGATAAATCATTTAGGAAAAGTTCAACAAAGAGAAATAACAAAGCTTACACTGTCAGAGGCTGACAACAAGGGTATATCCTCAAAATCCCCCCAACCCTCTGTTCCCCCACCCATTTGGAAAAAAACACACCACCTGGTGTCAAAATATGATGTCATATAAACTCAAGGTAGTGGCATGAAGAAAGAGAACTGTTAGACAATCGATATGAACTCAATTTGAGCTACATGGACCTGGTAGTGGCAGAAGAATGGTCAGAGAAGCGATTTTTCCCACAAAACTCCACCTAGTGAATGAAAATGATCCCATATGAACTCTGGGTGGTCGACAGAACATGGACATTTGGAAGATCATCAATATAATCCAACTATTACTGCTTGATTTATGTCCAAAAAACTGATTTTCAACTAAAGCGCCCCCATATGGATGACCCCTATGTTGGTTATCAAGGGAGAAGAAATCCAACCAAATCTGTCCAAGCTATCGACAAAACACCAAGGAGATCTGACGGCATTCGGGGTAAAACCATTATATCCCCAAAACTCCATTTTGGGGATAAGAATATTTGGAAGTCATCACCAAAACCATTTCCATGGTTAATGATGCACTTGATGTAGCTTAATTATACATTTATGCTCCACTTTCATGTTTTTATCCATATTTCTTTTGAAACATTTTGTACCATTTCTGATATGTACTCTATGAATGAAGTTTATTGTAAAATGTATTATTATTCCTTTTAGTAATATTCATGCATGAGTTCTTTATAAACTATTATCTATGAGGATGATGACACAGAAGAGCAGAAATGAATAATAAACACAGTATTGATGATATTTTAGAGAACTTTCTTTTTTTCTTTTTTTAGTTAGAGCAGAGGGTATATTGCAGCCTCTTGCAAATGATATTATTTTATAGGTCAAAATATTGACTTGCCCTCATACAATTGGCAAACTGGAAAAAAACATCCCCAGGGTTCTCGCTAACGTCATTGAACGTCGGGGCCCCCGACGCTGTCCCCGCTGAGATTTGACCCGCGACACTGTCTTTCAACCAGCGTAGCGGTGTTTTTTTGAGTGTATTCTGCCCCTGCTTGTGTGGATAGCGGCTAGCTCGGCAGATAGATAACAGGTTTCTCAAGAAAAGCCGGACGCCAAAAACTTCTCTCCAAAGCTTTTACTCGAGACTTCACTGTAAAACTACAACATACATACAAAACATGTCTCAGTTATGTTCTTTGTTACAGCACATTAACATAGCATTATAAATTCAAATGAATGAAAAAAGATCACTAGCTCGATGCTAACATAAATGGGAAAATCCATAGACATGCTAACGATTAGACCCTTCAGATCGACTTTAGATTTACGTCTTTTAATCTAACAACAAAAGTTTATATCACAGACAGGTTTTACCATTCATTACCACAACTGAACATAAAATACTCACAAGCAAACGTTCTTTCTGGCCATACAAACAGAATGAGAGAAACGTGTCTGCTACTTCCTTCCCATGTCTGAACTGGCTACGGTAACACACAAAGTACAAAACACACGCCAGTGCAACTTATTCTGACCACCAGAGGGCCCCCTTTGCTTGCTTTTAACAACAGAACAACAGAACCAGACCAAATGGTCCAGATCAAGGTCCTCAGTACTGGGTATGTCCTCCCTGAGCCCTAACAAAGGCTGTGCACCTTTTGACCATTTGGTCAATCTTTGACTTGCTGTGGATTAATAATGTTGCTTGTTGCTAAATGTGAACTTTGTTGAAGTACCCTTTGTCATATTTTACATTATCCTCTGGATACTCATCCACTGTTTTGTTGTTTGTTGTATTTTGTTTGTTAATTAAATGTTTTTTAAGAACAAGAGAGAATTTGTTTTCATATTTAATAAAATGGTGTGAAATGGCATCACATAGAATATGTGATACGTTTCTTTTGATGTTCAGTTTACATATTCCTTTCGCATTACATGTGTTTTTCTTATATTTTTTATATTCACTTCTTTGACTTTTTTTTTGGGTGGGGGGGGGTTGTTGTGTTTTTTTGCCATTTAGAGGTAAGGAACCAAATATAGTAACTTTATTAACCTTGATTTTCTACATAATAATGAAAAAATTTGAACAATTTCAAAAAATTAATAAAGGTATGTCCTCCAATAACACACTAAGGTTGAAATTTTGAATTTCAGGGTATTTCTAAGTGAACTATAAAGGGTTAAACTAAAATTCAAGCACTTTCCAGACCTTGAAAACCCAACACTGAAATTCAAGCATTGTCAAGGATTTCAAGCACCCGTACGAACCCCGTTTACAAATATTAAGATCCAGAAGAGTCAGCCTCTACTTTAAGTCTCTCCATACAACATACTTTTATTGGAAAGTAAAAATAAAATTTTACCATAAATGCTATTGAAGCTTATTCATTAGAGAAATAAAGAAACTAAAACAGACACTTGAATTAAAGAAACAGAAATACAATATTAGATTAAAAATAATGAAACACCACTATGTAAGAAAATGTGCAGACAACCCATAAAAACCTGCCTGGTGTCTTTCATCTGACTATTTTATTCTAACACTTTAACCTCATTAACATGTACATGTTACATAATTCATGCAGTGGCAGAGACTAAAAACAGACTTTAAAATAAGGATAATACTAAGTTATAAGCAGACAGCATGATAATATATGAATGTTATACAGAGCTGAGAATCATTCAACTGTTTCTGACACAGATGAACTTTGCAGACATTAATAATGTTACTATAGACATTAATGTTGGTGGTTTTCCTGCAGACTGGAAGGTTCTACGGCCTGTGCAGGTACAATTTATAAGAATCATGAGTCATTTTGGAAGGCTGTAATTTGGAGAAGTCATTAGATAAGAGAAGCCTTAATGTCTCACTCTAATTTAATCCATGTGTCTGAATGATGTAAAGTGTGGTGTCACTTTGTTTTCCATGGGTAAATACGAGGCAGCGGGACAGATGGTTAAAGATGACGTACTGTAAATCTACTCAAACGCTGCAGTGGCTTATACTGACAGAACACTCCAGTGGACTTCACCCAATTTAGTTTTTATGAACCCTTAAGATTATGTTATTTTCTTTTCACTAAAATTCTACTTTCTTTTGACTTATGGTTGTGTTTTTCTGGTCGGTTACTTTCTCCCACCAGCAGTTCCATCACTGTTTGTGTGTTTTCTCCATTTTTAGGCTCGATCTCAGCATCTTCTCATTCATCTTTCAGGTCGGTTCGGCTCTCAAACCTCTCCCCGCTCCTTCAGATTTATGGAAAAGTTTGACTCTTAAATTCAGTCCAGCAGCAACAAAAATAAAATGAGAAATAGTTTGCGTTTCTGTTTTTACAGCACAAAGATTAAAGCAAATCCAGAGGGAATATTACCTCTCTATATAGAAAGATAAAACATCCGTCTTACAAAGTCTAGATTTCATTGAAAAAATAATGAAAAGATGAGAGATTATGAGTCACTCCACATACAGTAAAGATGGGAGGTTTGGGTTTTATTAGAGATATACACAGATTTATATGATTTGCAGGTAAACAGCCTCATTCTTGATTAAATTTACAGTGACAGTAATAGATAGTTCACAGTCCAAACATATGAAACACGATTCGCTTCTTCATTTCTGATAAATTTCCCCTTTAATAAAGTTAACCGAATTCAGCTTCTGCCTGTGTGTTTATTATCATGCCTGTAAGGATTTTTTGTTTCGGTTTCAGATCCATAACTTGTGTCATTTGCAGCTCTCTGTTCAGCATTGCATGTAATATACTGTGTGGTTTTATGAGCGCAAAGTAAAATAGAAAATGAAAGAATCGTCTGTTGGATTACTGCTGGCCCAGAACAGAAAACCGATATAGTTCTGTACACGCTCGCTCTGAGAACATGATATTGTCATTTTTATGACTTTCCTCGCTGCGTCTCTCTACAATAAACAAAAGAAATATGAACTTCATTTCCAGAGAATCTGAGCTCCAATTTCCCCTGAAGAGATTGTAGTGGGAAAGAACAACTATATGAATATTTCCTAGCGGAGTGGGTTGTTAAACTGACTGTGAAATGGGTTTTCTGAACAAGGCTCCATCCTAGGCAGGTCCAGTGGCTTCTGTGGAGTGGGCAGTTCATCTGGACGCCACCTACGATCCCCACGCCGACCCCACAGTCAAGGATGCTCAGCTCAGACCCAATATACCCGTCCTTCCAACAGCGACTCATGCACCTCACTCTTTGTTTTTTCCTGTCTTTAAGTGCTGTAATCACTGCACACTTCTACATCTACCGTTGTGTTACCTAACAGTAGTAATCTCTGTTTTTGCAGGAATCGTATGATGCGAAACAGAAATCTGGGGAAGGCTGATCCCATCCACTCTAATCCAATCCTCCATATTTGACCACCACCACCACCACCACCACCCCCCCCCCGCCCCCCCCCGCACAAAAATGGCATTCTGCGTCCAAAAAGCGTTTGCAATTTTTACATTTAAGTTTAGATCCAGGGTCTCAAACTCGCGGCCCGGGGACCAATTGAGGTCCACAGAGTGATATTTTGTGGCCCCCTACTTGACATCAAAGTTTAGTGTTAGTGCGGCCCGTACATAGTTCTCAAACACACCTTTTTGCTGAGTCTTGACACATTTTTATTACCTCCGCCAAGGAACAGCGGAGGTTATGTTTTCATCGGGGTTTGTTTGTTCGGTTGTTGGTTGGTTAGTTAGCAAGATAACTCAAAAAGCTATGGATGGATTTTGATGACATTTTCAGGAAATGTTGATACTGGCACAAGGAACAAATGATTAAATTTTGGTGGTGACTGGGGGGGGGGGGGGGGGGGGCTGATCTGCCTTGGCGGAGATCTGCGCTCTCCGAGTGCTTTTCTAGTTTTATTTTGTTTTATCACTTATAGGATATCATAGATAGTCTCGTGACAGCTTCTGGTGGTGTTTGTTGTCAACAGTTGTCAAGCTAGCTAACCATGAAGTACCTGGGGAAGTACCCACGTTAGTCATTTAGTTGAAACATTATGGAATGACACCAAGTGGACGGAAAATATCTGCCATCACCCAGTTCCAGTGATGTCTCTCTCAAAACGTGCCATGAAGACAAAGGTTGGCAACGAGTACATGCAATTTCATGAAAAGTGGGAGACGGAATATTTTTTTGTGGAGCACAGAGGCACCCCTACGTGTCTCATATGCACAGAGAGAGTTGCGGTGTATAAGGAATACAACGTCTGACGTCATTACTCAACTAGACATGCTGAGGAGTTCACAAAATACCAGGGAGATGACAGAAAGAACCAGGTAGCCAAGTGCTGGAGACTTTCGCTGACCAGTTTTTCATCAAATCTGTAAAACCTCAGTCATAGCCTAAGTATCACGAATCTGTAAGTCTTTCTGTGATTACTCACCTGAATCTCTTGCATTAGAGTGAACAATTTCGAAGTGCCATCCACCGTCAACAAAACCCATGTGTTTTTCATTCAGACCGGGAAGTCACTCGGGCATCTTTGGAATTTCTTGTCGCAACATGCATTGTGGGAAATGGAGGCTCGCGCTGCCACTGCAGGCCGCTGGGAGGTTCGTGCAGCGCGAGCCACCGTTTCCCACAATGCACATCGCAACAAAAAATTCCGAAGCATCAGAAACATCAGCATACATAGGGTTGATTCGTTGGTGCATTGCACTTTAAAAACTGTCATAATTTGTTAATATTAAATTATTGCTTTAATTTATTGTTATTGCCTGTCTTTTCAGTCTGTATTCCTTCAATCAATCAATCAATCTTTATTTATATAGCACTTTTCATATACTGAGGATGTAGCACAAAGTGCTTTACATATAAGTTTAAAAATCAGCACCACACCCCACCCACACACACACGCTCATACACATATACACACACACACACACACACACATACACAAGCACACATACACTTAAGAAGACTGGCTGAACATGGAAGGACCAGAAAGTAAAAGTAAAAGAGGAGGCGCTGTCTCAGGGAGCCATCCACACCAGGAGGCAGCTGCCGACCCCGGCAACCAGGCGCCAGCGACACAGCGCCGCATCCCAACCAGTGGGAGAGGGCCAGCTGCCACCACATCACGGCGGCAGGGACCCCCACCCACCAGAAAGGAGCAGACCCCAGTGAAGGAAGGCACCACAGCCACCTGAGTCCACAGCGACCCCCCGGAGTGGAGGGCTCCCTCTGATGAAACACTGGAGAATATTGATAAGAAACATTAAAAAGATATAAAAGTATTGATTAAAAGAATCTAAATGTAAGACACATATATATAAATATAGTAGAAATATTAAACATTAAAATGATAAAACAGAAGCATTGGTTAAAAGAATCTAAATATAAGACATATATATAAAAATATAATATAACTATAAAACATCAAATGGATAAAACAGAGGCATTAGTTAAAAGCCAAATTAAAGAGGTGGGTCTTGAGCCTGGTTTTAAAAATTTCATGGCGTGTGCTGCGGACCTCTTGTCCAGATCACCCTTTAAAAGAGATCTTGATCTCAATGGAAGTCTATCTGACTAAAGAAAGGTTTAATATAAAAAAAAAGTATAACTGAAGTTGTTGTTGCTGCTGACCTTCATGACAGATGTCTGTTACGTCCAGTATTATCCACAGAGACCAGCTGGTGACCAGGTACCGATTAACAGTGTTTCAGTTAATAGTCACGTTATCAGTCAAATTCACTCACTCAATCAATCACATTTTATTTAAATACCGTCGCATCATAAAATTTATCTTATGACACTTTACATTTAGAGCTGATGGGACCAGACTCTTAAGCCAAATCATATATACTAGTTATATTTATATTTATGTTTACATTATATTTTGCAAATAAAGGTCATGTGGACTGAATTTCTTAAGCAGAGAAAGTATCTGTTTAGAAAAATATGCGTCTTAGTGTGGACAGGGTCTACTGTACTGGAAA
This sequence comes from Sphaeramia orbicularis, assembly GCF_902148855.1. Taxonomy (NCBI): domain Eukaryota; kingdom Metazoa; phylum Chordata; class Actinopteri; order Kurtiformes; family Apogonidae; genus Sphaeramia; species Sphaeramia orbicularis. The sequence continues at coordinate 47,887,759 of NC_043973.1, forward strand.
AAATGCATTAATAAATAGCAAAAACCTCACCCACAGTGTATTATCCACTGTGACCAGTTACCTATTAACAGTGGTTATTTCAGTTAATAGTCACATGTTATCAATCAAGTTTTATTTATATAGTGTCGTCTCATAACAACATTTATTTCATGACACTTTACATTTAGATCTGGTCGGACCAGACTCTTAAGCCAAATTATATTTATTATATTTATATTATATTTTGTAAATGAAGGTCATGTGGACTGAATTTATTAAAAAAAACAGAAAGTTTCTGTTTAGAAAAATACGTGTCTTAGTGTGGACAGGGTCGACTGTACTGAAAAAAAAAAGCATAAATGAATAGCAAAAATCTCACCCACAGTGCATTATCCACGATGACCAGTGACCTATTAACAGTGATTATTACAGTTAATAGTCACATTACCAATCAAATTCAATCAATCAAATTTTATTTATATGGCGATGCATCATAAAATTTATCTCATGAAACTTAACATTTACAGCTGATCAGACCAGACTCTTAAGCCATATTATATTTATTAGTTATGTTTACATTATATTTTGGAAACAAAGGTCATGTGGACTGAATTCATTAAAAAACAGAAAGTATCTGTTTAGAAAAATATGTCTTAGTGTGGACAGGGTCTACTGTACTGGAAAAAATGCATAAATAAAAAGCAAAAACCTCGCCCACTGAGCAGCAGAGGATTACCCACAGGGCAATGCTTTGCTCTGCATGGGGTCATGTGAACCCAGTGGTGGAAAAGAGCAGAGGACAACAGTGGAGGAAATTACAGTTGGGTGTGAAAAAGTGGAGAAATGAGACAGACACAAGGAAAAAAAGAGTGAGCGCGAGAGGGGAAAGAGGAGGGGTGATCAATAAAGTAATCTTTAGTCATAGACAGAGCACAGGCTCCGGATTACTCGGTATGGGGCCATTACACAGAGAGGCCAGCGAAGCAATTATGAGTCCTGGGAGGAATTGACAAGTAGATCCCCACGGTGAGGAATGATAGCAGCTAAAAAAAAAAAAAAAAAGGGAAAAAGAAGACAGTGTGCAAGAGTGAGAGCATGATGGAGAGAAGCAGAGAGGGACTATCAAATAATCATTACCTCGCCCTCCCAAAGCTACAACCCCCCACTGCTTCATTCCCGCCGTCTCCTCACATGACGTCACACAGAAACCCAACGGAAAGCATTTCCACCTAGCGTCCACACAGGGGACGGGATCTCCTCCTCATCAGCTGCACATTAAGCAGTCTCTTTACATGGGAGTCCGAATGAGCCGCCGCTGTTCTACTGCAGCTGGGCATTCATGAATAAATTCAACACCAAAGGCTGATGTCATGTCAGCACCGAAAAACTGCAGAAATCCTGTTACTGCATGTGCTGTTGCTGAGTTTATTAGACGGACTGATTAAATACTGATGTAACATTTAGTATTCAGTCTTTATAAACACTCACTGAAGATGTTAAAGGTGGGGTAGGAGATGTTTTCCTGGAGCATTTTTTTACTATACTGCTTAAAATCCCTTTCACACCCCAATTACAACCAATTAATTAAAAGCTCTAACACAAAAATAAAAAACATTAGTCACCTATGGAATGGACAGGACTGAAAAAACACCATCCAATCATTTTAACCGACCCATCGAAATGATTGAATGGTGATATGTCTGTCAAACTCAACTGCCATTTATCCCTCCCCCCCTCCGCGTGTACCCCTCTTCGTGCACGAATTGCGCATTCTCAGAGGCTTGGAGCACTTGTATTGACATTTCAGGTTGTTCATATTTGTTCAGGTTATTCACATTTTTTGTGAAAGGATAGTTTACAAATGTCAACACTTTCATGTAATTATACGTGTTTACACAAAACAGAGAAATACTTGGAGGTGCTCATTATTTATAGGGGTGTGTATTGGCAAGAATCTGGCAATACGATACAAATCACAATACTAGGATCGCGATACAATATATTATGATATATCATGATTCTGTTAAAATGCAATTTTTTGTTTATTTCTTTATTTAAAATGATTATTTCCTTGAAGAATTGAATTACACCCAAAATATGCACAAATACTAAACACATTTCTATTTGATCACAACAGGATCTAATGCTATATCACAACATTTTCCTGTGTTAAAACTTAAATTTTGTTTTACAGACATTACAGATAAACATCCTGCTCAAATGTTCATTTTCTATTTGTTAATAATTAACATCATAACATTATTTTTGTGCAATCCCAACAAAGGAACTAACATCTGCCTCTCAGACAGTAAAAGGTGCTTTTAGGATACTTCAAATAACCATTATTTAATAAAATAGTGTTAAATAATAATAAATAAGATTTAAACAATAAAGAAAAACAAAAAACAAAAATGAACCTCTGCCATATCTGCATTTGAAGAAATACCTAAAAATATTGATACAGTATTTTTTAATATCGATACAGTATTGTGAAATAAAATATCGCGATATATTGCAGAACCGATATTTTCTAACACCCCTAATTATTTCTAGGTTATTATGATAGTATTTTAGTGCGCTGACCTACTTTAGACTAAATTGGTCTGTATGTGAAACCAGAACTAACATGATTTTCACATCCCTTATTGTTAATATTGTCAGTGTCATTTTTGGATCTCACAAATTCATCCTACGGACCAGACTGGACCCCTTGTCAGGCTGGTTTTGGCCCATGGGCCGCATGTTTGACACCTGTGCAATAGACACTGTAATCTGGCTCCGCTCTGGTACATGTCATGTCCAAATGTGTGGGTGCTGACATGGACCAGCTGTAGGTAAATATCCTGACTTACATCTGATGTATATGTGATGTTTCAGGTGCATGTTCATGACACAAACACTAGAAACATGCATGTATTAGGATGTGACGCCATAGTTTGACCTTTCCACCACGAACTGGAGTTTCAGAACAAGTCTTCATTGTAGATATGTCATTTTTGCAACTAAAAACACCATTTACAGGTGGACTGTACACTGTTGAGTAATGTACTTATTCTGTATTTTTAATTGCTTTTAACTGTATCTTGTACTGTAAAGCACTTTGTGACCCCCCGTCTGTGAAAAGTGCTCTATAAATAAAACTTGCTTATTACTTATTTACATATCTGCATTAATGCGGAGAAGGCATAAAAATACACACACAAAAAATACACTTTTTATAAACATTATTTGTACAGGTCTGTTTGTATATGAAGTAATGTGTTCACTATTAGCTCTGTATCAATCTATCAATCAATCAATCAATTTATTACAAAATGACAGTCAAAATTGGCAATTCATTTACAAGATACATTTTGTAATAGGACACCCCAGAAGCAGTCCTCACCTTATAAATGGGAGCCCTTACATGCGTTAAGAGACAGAATTTACATTTTAATCTTTAATAAATTCAAATGTTCCAAATACCTACAAACATACTTTAAAATATTTGCCTATCTACCTAGAGATGATTCTGCAGTCACTCTAGAGCTGGGTGATGAGGTGAAAAGTGGGAAGATTCAATATTTGAATCTATTTTATTCTGTCACAAAACTTGATGAATTTTTTTTTTTTATTAACTTTACTAAAACTATATGTGATTATAACTGCAGAAAACAATAACCTGACTACATGAATAAAGATATAAAACTCATTCACATACATGCAGTGTTATGTGTCACTAAAATGGTTCTGTCCAATATTATCTGCAGGTCCTCAGCTAAAAAGTACAACTTTACTGACGGTCTGGGTTTAACTGGATTCAACAAACCTCCAGACCCTGACGTGGACATGATCAGAGTCTGAAGGTGTTCAGAAAGAAAAAGACTGAGAACCACTGAATTAGAGGCAGTAAAACAGTTAGTTTGCATCAAGGGTGTCAAACATGCGGCCTGTGGGCCAAAACCGGCCCACCACAGGTTCTGATCCGGCCTGTGAGATTAATTTAGAAAGTGCAAAAATTAGACTGAAGATATCAACAGTCAAGGATGTCGAAAACGTCTGAGTACAGGTTCCACAGTCAGACCAATGTGATATCGAGTAAAATAATAACATAATAACCTTTAAATAATGATTCCAAATTTTTGTCTTTGTTTTAGTGCAAAAAAATAACATTAAATTATGATAATATTTACATTAACAAACTGTCATTTAACAATAAAATGTGAATAACCTGTCGACTCTGTTGTGCAATTAGTGGGAACACTGGAAAAAATCTAGATGTTACCAAGTTTATTTTTCTCATTTCTAGTCCAAATATCTCATCATACTTAAAATAAGACGTAATCACCTAAAGAGTAACTTTTCAGTGAGATATAACATTTTATTTTTAAGACAACAGATCTTGAAAATGTTATTTCAAGAAATCTTACCAAGATAATTGTCACGTTTCCCATTGGCAGATTTTTTTGCTTGAATTGCTTGATTTTTTTTGCTTGAATTAAGCAAAAAAATCTGCCAATGGAAAACGTGACAATTATCTTGGTAAGATTTCTTGAAATAACATTTTCAAGATCTATTGTCTTAAAAATAAGTTCTTATACCTCACTGAAAAGTTACTCTTCAGGCGACTGTCTTTTTTTTGGTTGTTTTTGATAGTTTTTATTAGTTATTTCTCATTTTGTCATACAGAACATAAACAACAATCAGCAACAGATCATAGTCACCATCTAATAGTAATGATAATTCAGGTTACAGTTATGAAATAGCAATCAAGTTACCCAATTAATTTAATTTTTAGAGCAGCGGTTTATATAGCATTTCACAGGACTATGAGGATTAGGTCTTATTTTAAGTATGATGAGATATTTTGACTAGAAATGAGAAAAAAACACTTGGTAAGACTTTTTTTTTTTCCGATGAATACTCAATAGGAAGGTTGTTTTCACTTTTTCATCAGATTTTTATGCTTATTATCCACCAGCTTTGATGTGTTTCGTATATAATGAATATGGTGCAAAAACAAACAAAAAAAACAGTTGCATTTAGAAGTAGAGGAATAATCTCTGAAAAGTAAAAACCAGCTCTAAGCTACAGTCTCCACTACTAATAAAAGCACAATATTAAATTAAGCCTAGAAAATAAACAACAATGAAGCCAGCGATGCTAAAATAAACTTCAGGTATTAAGTTTCTACCTTTCTTTTCCTGTATCCTCCTCCCATATCTTGGTTTCAACACAATACATCATGAATTGATTTTTTTCTCGTGCACATGTCTACAGCCTTTGGGTTAATTTTACTGTCTCGAACCCAAACCTTTTACAGTGCAGTCAATAGCGTTTCTCATTAGCGTCTTCTCAGCTCCGTTTTTCTGCTCGTCTGTGTTTCGCTCTCGTCTTTTAAGGTTGCTCTCTCAACCTTCTCCTCTCTTATCATCTCGCAGCTCCTTCCCTTTTGTGTTTCCTCCCCAGCTCTTTCATTATCTCATGTTCTGTTTATTAATATATTTCACCCTTAATATCTTGCCTCTATTTTCCAATTCCTATTCTCTCTTCCCCATATCTTGTTTTCAGCTCACCATCTTTCTTTCTCCTCTGCAACTGTAATATCAACCTTTATTTTCCTGTGTTTTCTTCTTCATGTTTTCACATCCTCCCATCCACACTCTCTTTATCATTGCTTCCTGCTCGCTCGCAATCTCATTTTCATGTTCGTCTTTTCTACCCTGTCTTCTATATCGCCGCTTTCTCTTGATCGCTTGCGTTCCCCCTCCCTGGTCTTTCGTTCTCTCCTTCCGTCGTAACAATACAAAGAGCTGCATTGTTTGATTCTGCCCTCCTACTACCTTATTTTAGTTTGATCCGGCTAATCCTTCTGAGAATTGCGTGTTTGTGTGCATATGTATGTGGGTGACTACAACAAGCAAACAGGGCTTTTTCAAGATATTCACTGACCTTAGTCATACAATGTTCTCCCTTTTGAAGAGATTCACCGTTGCATTGCAAACGTACTTAAAGAGGTACCACATACTGCAACATGATTTACTCCAAAATGAAGGACCTGACAAAGCATATCAGCACAAAAACAGCCCTGTATGCCAGAGCAGACTGATCTCAGTACATTGTGCTATATGTCACGCCAGTTCTTTTGGCATTTGGCATGCTATACCTATGCATTTTCGACCTTTTGCGTGTTATTTAATGCCATTTGATCGCGTGTCAATTTACACCAAGATCTCAGGTTCACATAACCCTAACCCTCAGTGCGTAGTATTTGACGCATCTATTCAGTTTGGACAGGGGGCTAATAACAGCGTGAACATACATGCGGAAAGCTTATAATGCATACAGATAACACGCCAATCAAAACCCAATCCCAATTCACCCCTTGGCCCTCCCCCTTGCGCCTACCCCTTCGCCCTTGCACTTGGCACTACCCCTTGAAATGGAGTTGTAAGGGATAGAGGTTGAAACATTCCCCTGTGAAATGGGACAACCCTTCCAGCAGTCATTGATGCCGCTATAAACGGATGCGACAACTTTGTTTCTGAAAGTATTCCCCATGCTGTCAGCAGCTGTAACTGTCTCTGTCCCATGGGCTTTGGTCATCTTTTTGAGGCTATCAACCGCAAACCACGGAAATGCGATCTATAAAATACTGAAACAGCATTAAACAGACGATCAAATGATCAAGTTGTTTATGAAGAAAATATATACTTTTGTGTTTCTGTCGTCACACTGCTGCTTTTTTTTTTTTTTTTTTGCTGTGTTAACTTCCATCTTGCCAATGATTCAAACTGAATTATGGGAGATTTCTCATACCCATCCGTTCGTAGTGTGGTCCTGAAAAATCTCCATTTGGGGGGCCAAGCAGCCCTCCCCCTTAACCCTTCCCCTCTGACTCATCAAGAATTAGGTAATGGACAGCACCACCCCGTAACTCCATAGTATTCTAAAAATAAAAATAAAAAAACACACGTGTTCCCGACCGACCGACCGAACTGTGCGCGTGACCCCCCCACCATTACACCGCCACACCAACAGATCAATTCCACAGGAAACACTGCAGGACAATAGTCTATAGTCAAAGACACTGACACTTCTACAGCTACAACAATAAAGTGATTCCAACCGGCCTGTTACATCAAAATATTTATAAGCGCTTTGCTCAAAATACTACAGCACTAACGCAGCTTCTGATCATTTAAGTTTGTCATCTAAGTATGTTGAGGCAGAGCCAAGTACCCTCTTTTTTGGAAATCACAATACTGTCACCCCACATAACAGTAGACTGAAGGAGCCGGACAACTTCTCTGTGATGAGAAGACCCAGAATGTGGTAGTTGGTGACCCTCCTCTTATCCGACCTAATAAAAATATAATGAAACCGCCACCCTTCTTCACTGTCTGCCCAATATTCTCTCAGAATAAAAGCACAAGGCCCCACAGCTAATAAGCTACAGAAGCTAACAGACTTAGCAAGTTAATTACACTCACCTGACTTATATAAATACTGCACAATGACACCTTATAATTAATTTTGTGGCTTCTTACAAAATTGGCAGTGCGGTGGTGTAGCAGTTAGCACTTCTGCCTCACAGCTACAGGATTACAACCTCCACCATCATTAAAAATACATAAGTTAATTGTCCTAGACCATGGTACTGATGAAAATGAGGGGTCGGTCCCTGAACGCCTTTGACGGCTGTGCTCAGTGCTAATGCTAGTGCTAAGTACTATGTGTATTAGGATGGCTAAAATGCAGACTCTCAATTTCCCTACAGGGATAATAAAGTGAGTTAACCTTAACCTTTAACCTTATTAATAGAAGCAACTTATGAAGCTGCGCGCGCACACATACACACACACACACACACACACACACACACGACATAGAAAGAACAAGCAAAGTAAATGAGCTGAAAACTTCCATTTGTGATATCAAACACCACCCATCCATGCTCTGATAAAACTAACCGAAGGAGCCTTGTAGAAATACAGAAAGAAAATATGAGGAGATAACAGGATACCAAAATAAACAATTGAATAAACTGAATTTGACAAACTACAATAAAAAGTAATGACACAATAGCAGACATCACACAAACCAACTTCATTTGAAAAATTGTGTGATTCACAAAACATATGCAAAATGTGGAATTCACCATAAAATGAGCTGCCGTGCAGATACCTCCAGTGTTGTATCTTTGTGATTTGCATGGATGTAAATTAGGAAGTATACATAGATTCAGTGGAAAATCAGCCCCTTTCTATGCAAATAGACCTCGTTACACAAACCGTCTAATTGACTTTGACTGGAAGCAGATGCCTTGACAGGTCATCTTTCAATTTATATTCCCAAATCAATCTAAATATGGTTTTCACTGGACCAGATTGAAAGCTGTCAGAGAAATGAGGAGTAAAAAGAACAATATTTTCCTCCTGCATAAAATAAAGGAATTACCAAGGGGCAAAGGGCATGACTCCATAATAAAGGTAATGCAGAAGTATCTTAAAGTTGTAAGCCAATGGTTCTTAACCTGGGTTCGATCGAACCCTAGGGGTTCGGTGAGTCAGTCTCAGGGGTTTGGCGGAGATCAAGACACACACTCGACTCATTAGTCGGGTGTGTGTGTCGGTCTAGGTCCGTGTATGTAAACAAACGGCTTCGGAGACTCTTTCTCTGATTGACATCCAATATACGCGGTGTATTGTTGTTGCTTATAACACTACAACACATCCGGAAGTGTTTATAATCTCTTCCACTCGTCTGACAATGAATTATTTGAGTATTTTCCACATCGTTGTTATGACTTTTGCTACTTCCTGTTAACCACGGAGGCAGCCATGTGTAGCGTTTGTTCACATTTTTCGGTCACCGCACTGGTCAGTTACAATCATGTGACGACCGACGTACCATCGCGGATGGAGAAATCGTATTACGCTAAAGCCAAGCTAGTGCCATAATAAAACAGTGATCACAAAAATGCTGAAGGAGTATAACGAGAACTTTTTTTTGATACACTACATGCAATTATTTTTTTTTTTTGTCAAAATTGCGTGGTCGGAAAGTTCGGAGCGAGATGAAACGAAAATTGGGTTGACCTGACGGCATACATATGATTCGTGATGACACGCCCTGCTTGGCCATCACTGGCTGTTCATTATTGGAATACATAAGGTTAAAAATTAAAACCATTTCAGTGTGGTAGTATTAAAAAAGGTCATGTCTTTGTGAAAAGGTATGTAATTTGTTGTGAGTTCATGCACTGTATTGGTTTTGTTCTTTGAACACAATGATGTTAATGCACAGTTCATTTTGTGCACCAGTAAAACATATTCCTGTGTCTTGAATTTGAAAAAAATCATATTGTATTTTTTAATAAAGAAGGGTTCGGTGAATGCGCACGTGAAACTGGTGGGGTTCAGTACCTCCAACAAGGTTAAGAACCACTGTTGTAAGCTTAATACCATTGACGGCCACTGGCATTAGCTATGACAAAAAAAAAAAAAAACAACAACAATAAACTGCTCAGAAAACCCACTACCATCAGGTTTTTACCTTCATTTTTACAATTAATTAATTCCTGGGTCAAATAACTACAGGGTTCATTGGTATTTATGAGCTCTAGCTCGGAGCAGTGATGGAAACAACACCCACTTGTACCCACTATTTTTCACCCCTTTTCCTAAAGGCAGGATCATTATTTATTGTTTTTTACAGACAGGTGCCACATGCAATGGGTATTTCATCCCTCCTGTTGTGGAAGACGCAACACGATGTGAGAGCTCCTCCTGAGTCTTCCTCATTTTCCATTTTTACATTTGTGACATTGAACATGACACAACAAAACAACAGAAAGGCAAAGTGTCCTCCAGCAGATGGAACAGAGTCAATCATCTATTTTTGGCTTAAAAAAACAGATATACAAGCTAATATTTGGTGCAAAAACAGAATAAATACATGTTTAATGAGGTTAAAGAAGGATCACTGGTAAAGCATGACGCTGTGTATGTCTCATAAAAACCTCAGTTTATTAAATCCCTGCAGCTATCTGAAGCCAACCAGATAAATAGTAGCGATAAATCACCAGTTGCTGACTCTTTCCAGAGTGTGGATACATTTGACGAGGCTTATTACTCGTTACCAGCTTATTAATCCATGACACCACAGCCTCCAGTGAACATTAGTGTTACTTCATGCTTTGTTTTGTTTTTCTTTAACCGAATTAGAGCGTAAACATATCACCCATGCACTTGGATATTGAAGACAGGACCCATTATGTTTTGTTTTTACTTCACCTTGTAACTTGATGTTTAGGTGAGTAATAAGGCAGGGGTTGAGATGGCCTAGCTGCACATTTTTAGCCTTAAAAAAATCCAATCTTCAACCAACACCTCCTTTTTAGTCTGGTGTCGGAACATAAACAGATGTGTCCTCCGGTTCCTCCCTCCCAGGAGTGTCGTATAAGATCTTCATACATCTTCTATAGCTGCATGTGTATGTGTTCATCCGGTTGTAGAACCCTGAGTTAGGCATGTTTGATGTGATCTTTGGGAATAGCTGCAGAGCCGTTGCAGGGATGAACAGAATGAGTGTCATGTGGAGGTCATATAATGAAGTCACTGTGGGATCCAGATCAACGGAGCGCCACACATTCGATGTAAACTCACCGCTCGATCTATATTTGCACTCGTGGGAGAGGTGTAAAATATATGCCGGGCACTCAGCAACAACTAGAGAATAACAATCGTAAACTTAGACATCTCTGGAGGCTTTTTATGATGCATGCAGCTCACATACACAGCCAGTACAGGGGTGATCCTTTCTCCACCACATGTTTAACATATTCTGCTGCAGTTAGGCGGTGTGAGTATACATATTTGGGTAACTGCATTCTCCATCTGCTGCCTGCTCGCTGCAGGGGAGAGTGACTGTAATAAAAAATAGCTTTTAGAAATATATGCAGTGCTTCAACAAGCATCAAATACATGTATCACACTTCAGTGCAGCTGAAGACAGGCCACTACTTACATTAGAAATTCTAAATATCCCATAAAGGGGTTATATAAATATCAATATAGAACTGATATCCAAGAATTAACCCAACTACAAACAGCAGGGGACAGTTACATACTACACTGCACCAACATCGACCAAAATCAATACAGTAAATCAGGGGTTCCTCAACCTTTTCTGAGCCACTCCCCCATAATGGCATCATGAGCCTACTGGCACGCGCCCCCCCCCCCCATAATTCTAAAAGAAGTAACACAACAGACCTATATGAGGAGGGTGTGGTAGGTTATATAGCTCTGTAGATAAAGCTGTGAAAAAGGAAAAAGTGAGCTCCAGTCACCTTATCAGTTACTACCTGCTGCCGCCCGAAAACTAAGTTGAGGCCAGTGGAATAGGGGGTGGGACAATGTGCCGGACGATATGCCTGCAACCCCCCGATACTACGCTTCACTAAAAGTAGAAATGTCTATTTTTTTGTTATTATTATGCTGCCCCCCAAAGGGGAGGCAAGGGGTATTGTTTTTGGTTTGGTTTGTATGTTTGTTTGTTAACACTCTAGCAGCAAATCTATTGGTTGAATTCATATCAAATTGGGTTTATAGACTGCCAGTGACCCAAAATAGACCTCATTACATTTTGGGAACAATAGGTCAAAGTTCAAAGATTTTATGAATTTTTAAAATCTTTTTTTTTTTTTTTTTTTTTTTTACCATTTACTTATAATGGGCAAAATTTCAAATGTCTGTAGCAGCAAAACAATTGGTTGAATTCATACCAAATTGGGTTTACAGATTGCCAGTGACACAGAATAGATGTCATTACATTTTGGGAAAAGTAGGTCAAAGTTTGAATGTTTTAGGAACTTCTTAAATCTTTTTTTTTTCTCCCATTTACTTACAATGGGCAAAATTTCACGTCTATAAAAAACATCAATTTTGCTTCAATTTACTTCAAACTTAGCACATATATAGAAGCAACTGATACAATGACATCAGCACATGCATAGAAATGATGACATCAGCTGGATCGACTGCCAAAATAAGCTACAATACATGCAAGGGGGGGGTTTGTTGTGCCTGGCACCACTTCTTATGGCTATTTTTGACTCCTTTAATCACCACCTCATCCAACACGAAGCAGAAGTCAGGTACACGAAAATAATAAAGAATGCTATCAATAAAATCTAAACATCCACGTCAATAATGAACACTGTGTCAAACTTCTGAAGCTAAACCAATGTGAGGATTAACGTATTTTTTAAACAAGCTAAACAGCCACAAATATTTGATCCGTGTCACTAAAACTGAACCGAACTGTGTTGACTTTGTAAAGTTACAGCAGGGTGGTTTGAGGTATTAACACAAAAGGAACTATTCTATCTACTGGCCCATTTTGTCTATGGCTAAAGCTCAAAAAATAAGTGAAAATGACCAAATTAAGTGCACAAAGCGCCATTTCTGAAGCGCTCAATAGAGGTTAAGTACATGTGGTTTATGATGCGGCACAACATGATGTTAGAGGTCTTATTTTCTTAACACTAATGATAGCATTAGGTCATTTGTGTATATTTTAGAGTGGAAATACTGCATATACGGTGGCTCATTCATCCTGACAATAACAGGCTGTGGTGGTGAATGTTAAACTCCTCTTCTATTGCCTGGAGGTCTTTGGTGTGTCATGTTTCCAAACCTCTCAGATGACTTGAAGTGTCTGAATAACACGCCACATCCTATTACTGCTCGTTTTAATCACATTCTTTCCTCTCATTAAATACATCTGAAAAATCCCAGGGGTAGACACAATGTTTGGTAAATGCTCAGGCCTTTTGTTTCTGTCTGCAACACCTCCTACGGTGTCTGAGTTCTTACAAAGTCACTACTGCACAGTGGTGAGTTGTTGGTCCGTGAATGCAAACACTCGAGCACCCCGTCCCACCGACTACATCTTCATGTAAACTATTCCTAAATTGCCTAATTTGACCGGGGGATTGATTCCTAATGAAACAATTTGTAATACCTCAATTACAGCGACATCCATCCCCCAGTGGGCCGACACAGTGCCTGAGCAGCTCACAAATACTGTAATTACCCACTCGGCTCCACTCGGTTGGGGGTATGTGGGTCACAATTGAGCCCCGGGCGCACTATTATGTATGTGCGCTACTGTTTTTCAAAGCAAGGGTCAGGACCCAAAGGTGGGCCGCGGGAAGATTAAAACGTAGCATCAATTTTTTCCGAAGATATTAGTATCAAGAGCTGGTGGCTATATTAAGTGGATGAAGCAGTTCCCAAGTCTCTGTATTAAGAGAAACGCTGAATCTGGGCAACGGACCAGTTAAATCCTCAATACTTGATGCATAAAAACATGAGAAGCACTCGATTTGTCTTATCTAGCAAGTAAGGGGACTACATTTTCAGCTGGTTGAGCGTCTGTGAAGATGAGACAAGTTCCACAAGTGAAGATATTGGACTTCATTTGGAAATGCTTTATCAGCCGAGGACTGCCTGTGCCCCGCCCCTGGCACCCAGCATGTGGCGCCAAACTAGATGAAGCGAAGGATCAACGCACTTATGGCGTTTGGCTGAAACAGTCACATTTATACCAACAGTTGTAAAAATATACCTCTATCATGTACATTTTATATCATGTTATGGTTTTTTCCTCTTGATCTGGTGGGATGGTCATTGTTTTGGTGATTAAATATGTGGCTGCAACTAGGGCTGTAACTAACGATGATTTTAACAATCGATTAATCTGTAGATTATTTTTATAACTAATCAATTCATCGGATAAACACAAAAGAAGGTCCATAAGTGCCACAACTACTGTGAAACCAAAAATTAAACTTAACTTTGGACGTCCAACTCCCAGCTTCTACACCTCTATTTTACTCCGGAGCTTACACAAAATTTTAACAACTTCTAGCCTATGTCCTCAGGCCACCCAGGGCCCTGATTTACAAAGATGGATGAAAATGTTATAATTACGACAATAGTGTGTAACTAGCTAGTGGGCTAAAGTAATCACGTAGGCCATCTTAAGCTAGGTTTACTTTATGTTCCAGGTGACCACAGCAGCCCTGTATGCCCGAAACTTACTGCGGCGTAGGATTTTGGCCATTTTTTTCTCCATATTCAAGTTTCATTACATAAACAGCACACAACATTTCAGCCAAATGGGGCTACCATGGCAACCGCGAACATAATGTAAACCTAGCTTCAAAAGTCTGGGCTGGCATCCGAAACCTCAGCTATGCTCCTCTGTGTTTTCCTCTGTTACGTGCTCACGACCCAATGAATCGACTGCCGAATTCATTACCAACTTCTTTAAGAATCGATTTGGATCTATTTAATCGATGCGTCGTTGCAGCACTAGTTGCAACTTAAAATAATGTCATTTGGTTGAAATATTGTAACATATGATTCATTGAAAAGCAGTGGAATTAAATGTCTACTTCATCTCACTCCTTTTTGGACGTGTAAAGAAAATTGAATTAAATATTTCTTTTGTACATTAGTATAATTTTTTTCCTCATAAGGGTTCTTCATAGAGCGTTGTCGTGTAAACTGGGCCTTAGTCTTGGCATTAGTTTCAACACCATGGCAGATTGACACAGTTACTCACTACTCCCTCTAGTGGTCATATATATATTCACAGCTGACCGTCTAATCATACTTAGGTACTTTTTTTGGAGTATTTTAAGGTGGATATACAACATATTGTTCCTTTAAAGACAGTTTTAAAAGTTCCGAATGAAAACTTCTTCCTTTGTCACAACTGAAAGCTCCAGGAAAGTTGCTAATGGACTTCATGGTGAGACTGTTTTGTCAACTGCTGTTTCCGAGGTCAGGATTAATGATCTCAAACTGAAGAAGACTGCTTTTACTTCTAATTCTCCACCAGGAGGTTTTTTGCTGTTAATGGCAGCAGATCTATAGGGACAGTCAGTCTCAAGAAGGAAGCAAGGAAGGAAAGAAGGAAGGAAAGGATGTATGGATGTATGTAAGTATAGATGTATACATGGATGGATGTTTGTATAAGTGGATGGATGGATGGATGGATGGATGGATGGATGGATGGATGGATGGATGGATGGATGGATGGATGGATGGAGATAATCACACTTTTACATTCTGAATTGAAACTATACAGAAACATATCAGATGAGTGAACTACATAAACAAAGTGTTGACAGTAAACAGATTACGCTGTTGAATATATTCTGTTAAACTTGTAGAGGAGAACACCACCCTTAACTTGTTTAATTTAACTTTGATTTAACCAGCTAAGTTAGCTGAGAACTCATTCTCATTTTCAATAATGAGCTGGACCCTGTACATGTTATTTCACATATATACACATAAAATGGAAAGTCAAGTTGTTTTTCTCAGTTTTATGAATTAAATTGATTCTTGTTTATCTTGGTTCTTTGCCTCTAGTATTTTTTTTCTCCTCTGTATTACAATGTTCACATCTAACCAGGGATGTCATGAGAACCGATACTCATGATACCATTCGATACTATGATGAAAAAAAAAGGACCAATGGCCCTGTAGCTTACTGGCCAAATTAAAAGCTTTGGGAAATGTATCCAGATGCCATTTATTATTACCCAGTTATGTGTATTTATTATATTACAGAAATAGCCCATGTTTTGGTCATATTCCAATCAGATCTGTAAAAAATTCAAATTCCAACTTGATATCATTGACACTTACTTTCCAGGAGACTGGTTTCAGCTACATTTCTGTCTGTGTTGGACTATAGTGATGTCTTGTACATGCATTCCTCCACCCATAGTTTACGGTCACTGGACACTGTGTATCACGGAGCTCTGAGGTTCATCACCAATTCTAAATCTCTTACCCATCATTGTCTACTTTATGATCGTGTAGGATGGTCTTCTTTGTCGGCTCGCAGACAGTCACTGGCGTATTTTCATGTATAAGTCTATTCTAGGTCTGCTCCCATCCTACCTTCTGACTTACATCAATCGGAGAACCACAGATGCTTATAATCTTCGTTCTCAGGATCTTTTCTTTTTGTATGTTCCTGAAGTTAGAACTGAAAAAGGGAAAAAGGCCTTCAGGTATGCGGCCCCATTCACCTGGAATGAGCCACAAAAAGACCTGAAACTTAAGGAACTGGTTTCGTTGGACACTTTTAAGAGGATGTTGTATGACTTAGAGAGGGAGACATCTGGCTGCAGATGTTTTATTTGACGCACTTTGTCTACATTTCATGAGCCCTTTTTGCAAAGTTGACTTTGGAAGGTTTGACTTGTCTATGTGCTTTTTATGTATTCGTTTTATGTATGGAAGTCTGTGTCTGTAACTATTTAATGTACTGCTGCCCGTCTTGGTCAGGACACTCTTGAAAAAGAGATTTTTAATCTCAATGAGGTTTTCCTGGTTAAATAAAGGTAAAATAAAAAATAAAAAATTATTGTATCAATCCACTTCCTATCTGTTATAATGGGAAAATTTTTCAAAGTTGCACCAAATCCAGAATCAGATCCAGATCGAAATAATTTCAATACCTTGTGTTGACATCATATAAAGAAGCTGTATACCAAGTTTGAAGTCAATCAGAACTGTAGTTTCAGAGAAGAAGACAACTGAAATTTTTTCCCCATAAGAGCCCATGTTAAATTTTCCATAAGTTCCCGGATCCAGAAGAAGATCCTGATCAGCATGTGGCCATTATGTTTTGGTCATCTCCCCACCAGGGCTGTACTGTAGAAATTTACACTGGATATCATTTATATTTACTGAGTTATTGCATTGATCCACTTCCTATCTCTTATAATGGGGACATTTTTCAAAGTCGCACCGAATCCAGAATCAGACCCGGATCCAAATAATTTCACTAACTTTTGTTGACATCATCATAAAGAAGCTGTATACCAAGTTTGAAGTCAATCGGAATTGTAGTTTCAGAAAAGAAGACAATTGACATTTCTGTAACGGACGACAGACAATGACAGACGACGACAGATGCCGACGACGCCGACGGACACCGCATGACAACAATAGCTTACGGCCTGTCGGCCAGTAAGCTAAAAAAAACCTGTCAATATTCATTTCTTTAAGAAACTGAAAAACCGATGCCTGCATAAGAAATGGTACCATCGGTAGGCTACAACTCTTCCGGAATTGATGGGGGTGGTAGGCACCAAAAGTACACAGGCAACAGGTACAGCAACTCATGAAAGAATGGCAACAGCTGCAGCTAAAGGTCCGCCTCATCTCATGGACAAAAAAGGGGCCACAAGTTGTGTGTGGAAGTATTTCAGGTAAATGACCACGACGTGGTTATTGACACACATAAGCCACTGTGTAAACACTGCCACTGCGGATTTCAAACAAAGGGGGGAATACCACGAACCTAGCAATACAGGTACTCAGATCTGTTTAAAGAATTCAAGGTGAGTTCCGTTATTCAGCATTAAACATCTGACATGCGATATCATCAGGGCTCAACATTGGCACTGGTCCGATGGCCCAATGCAGTTTTTTACAGCCTGGCCCTCTCAGGCCACCGCCGATATGCACTATTGACAACAAGAAACTATACCAGTGGTCACTAAAAGTTGGGGCTGCAGACTGGGTCCTGGTCCAGACCCAGACTTACAGCCAGTGGTGAGCCACTTCGATTTTAACCAGTGCAGCTTACGGTACAGCAGATGAGGGAATGCACAGACCAATACATGTAGAGCAATCCCATGTGATACCACTCAGCCAATCATGTCTGAGCATTCAAAGCAGTAAACAGTAATTGACAGTGCAGACAGATGAGAGAGTTAGAGGCAATAGGAATATTCATTTATATGCAAATACTTAAAGTATTTCTTGTTTAAGTTTATGGGTTCTTAAGATTCTTTTTTATTTATTTATTTATTTATTCATTTTACCGTGGTATTGACTTTGGTATCAAGAATCGTATACTTTTAGTGGTATCGGTATAAATTCCTGAATTTTTAGTATTGTGACATCTCTGCATCTAACAAATAAAATATATTGCCAAGTAATATTTAAGCAGTGTTCTTCTTCGTTTTCAGTTACTTCCCTACTTCCCTGCACCACCAGCTCCTCCTTTCATTCCTTTGTCTTAACAGTCTTATAATAATATAATAATAACTTTTATTTATATAGCACCTTTAAAAACTGAGTTTGCAAAGCGCTTTGACAGACAAAGCAGAAGGGCACAACTGCACAATACAACTGAAATAAAAAAACTAGATGCAAGCAAAGACACTAAAAAATAGGAACAACACAACACAATAAAAGAGATATGTACAGCAAATGTGACAACATGACACTCCGAATAAATTTGAATATCGAAGTAAAGAGGGCAGAGATTACAAAAAATGATGTTGTCAAATCAATGTAAAAATGTCGGAATGTAATAAAACAACATCATGTATGTCAATATAAATGAATAACTAAAACAAGGTCAAATTAAATATCCAAGCATTAAAAAGAGACAACATCACATAAAGGCAAGTCTATAAAAATATGTTTTTAAGAAATTATTTAAAAGATGTTACTGATTCTGCAAGCCTCATCTCCTCAGGCAGGGCGTTCCAAAGTCAAGGGGCCCTGATGGAGAAAGCGTTGTCCCTTTTTGATTTTAGCCTTGACCTTGGAACAGTAAGGAACCCCCCCCTCCCTGAGGATCTAAGGCTACTGCCTCATTCATAAGTGACTAGCATGTCAGCTATGGTGCTAGGGGCTTTAAAAAGTGATCAGTAAAATCTTAAAATTAATTCAAATGCACTGGAAGCCAATGGAGTGAAGCCAGTATTGGGGTGATGTGATGTAGTCTGTTAAAAACCAGTGAGAAGCTTAGCTGCTGCGTTCTGGACCAGTTGGAGACAGGACAGTGGGTCTTGACTGTGTTCATGACAGAACTGGTCCTTCTGGCTGGGCTGGTTTCTCCTTTGTGAATCGACTCTGTCCTTGCATGACCTGGACTCCTCCCCAGTAAATCTGACAGTTTCCAGGTGGGCGGAGCCAACATGATGTGGATCCACACAGCAAATGGGAAACACTGTATGTGGACAGATCAGAGCTCAAACTGCTCTCACTCAAAGTGAAACTTAACCAGTCGTCGTAACAAGAAGCAGAAATGGCGCAGAAAGGAGTTCAGCTGGATCAGGAAACATTTTCCTGTTCAATCTGTTTGAATCTACTGAAGGATCAGATGACTATTTCCTGTGGACACAACTACTGTATGAACTGTATTAAAAACCACTGGGATGGAGAAGATATGAAGAACATCCACAGCTGCCCTCAGTGTGGACAGACCTTCACACCCAGGCCTGTCCTGGAGAAAAACACCATGTTGGAAGATTTAGTGGAACAGCTGAAGAAGACTGGGCTTGAACCTGCTGCTGCTGACCACTGCTACGCTGGAGCTGAAGATGTGGTCTGTGATGTGTGCACTGGGAGGAAACTGAAAGCTGTCAAGTCCTGTCTGGTGTGTTTGGTCTCCTACTGCCACAAACACCTTCAGCCTCATCACAATGTACCTCAGTTAAAGAAACACAAGCTGGTGGATCCATCGGAAAAGCTCCAGGAGAACGTCTGCTCTCATCATGATGAGGTGATGAAGATGTTCTGCCGCACTGATCATCAGTGTATCTGTTATCTGTGCTCTGTGGATGAACATAAAGGCCACGACACAGTCTCAGCTGCAGCAGAAAGGACTGAGAGGCAGACAGAGCTGGAGGTGAGTCGACAGAAAATCCAGCAGAGAATCAAAGACAAACAGAAAGATGTGAAGGTGCCTCAACAGGAGGTGGAGGCCATCAGTCGCTCTGCTGATGAAGCAGTGAAGAAGACCCACAAGATCCTGACTGAGCTGATCCAACCCTTGGTGGAAAGAAGGCGTGATGTGAAGAAGCAGATCAGATCCAAGGAGGAAACTGAAGTGAGTCAAGTCAAAGAGCTGAAGTCGAAGCTGGAGCAGGAGATCACTGAGCTGAGGAGGAAAAACAATGAGATGGGCAAACTCTTCCACACAGATGACCACAGCCAGTTTTTACTCCAGTATCCATCAGTGTCCAAACTCAGTGAAGGTCCAGACTCATTCAGCATCGGCATTCATCCTCGGAGTTATTTTGAGGATGTGACGACAGCTGTGTCAGAGCTCAGAGATGAACTACAGCACAGTCTGACAGAGGAATGGACCAACATCTCACTGAGAATCACTGAAACACAGATTTCATTGTTTAAACCTGAACCACAGACCAGAGCAGGATTCTTACAATATTCATGTGGAATCACACTGGATCCCAACACAGTGGATGAATATCTGTCACTGTCCGAGGAGAATAAAAGAGTTACATGTATGAGTCAAAAACAGGACTATCCTCATCATCCAGACAGATTCTTATTGTGTTTTCAGGTCCTGAACAGAGAGAGTCTGACCGGTCGATGTTACTGGGAGGTGGAGTGGAGTGGGGAGGGTGTTTGGGTCGCAGTCGCATATAAGGATGTTTAGAGAGAAGGAAACTCTGATGAATGTATATTTGGATTCAATGACAAATCTTGGGCTTTATGGTGTCACAAAAACACTCCTGTATTTTGGCACAACAAGGTTGAGTCTCCCGTCTCAGGTCTAGTTTCATCCAGAATCGGAGTGTACCTGGATCACACAGCAGGTATTCTGTCCTTCTACAGCGTCTCTGAAACCACGACTCTGATCCACAGAGTCCAGACCACATTCACTGAACCTCTGTACGCTGGAGTTGGGTTTTGGCTTTGGAAGGTTGGATCCACTGTCCATTTTCCTAAACTCCAGTAAACTCATCATTTACTTTGATCCAGTTGATCAGATCAATATTTACAAATCTGTGTCTAAACCACACGACAGAAAAACACATCAACTTTTTTCATTCAGACTACTTTCTGAGGATTCTAATTGTCAACTCTACGTGACTATCAACCAGCCAATAGTCTGTTTATAAAACCATCTCTGATGTTCACAGAGCTGTCATGAACTGAGGATGACACAACAAGACTTTCATCATTTGTGTTTTTTAGGAAGTAAAACAAAGTAGCACCATTTTTCTGCTTTGGAGGAGTTTAGTTCAAATCTAGTGTTCCTTCCTGTGTCCTAATGCAGAAGCACTGACATTGATCTGGAGACAACGATAGAAGTGAAGATAATGAAGAAACTCAGACTGAGGCTGAGCTCATGTATGTAAACTTGTTAATCAGATTTAGTTCATTCTTTTACACATGTACATGTGGGAAAAAAACAAAAACAAAGATAGGATATATGTATATGTAGCCAAACGTGAGCTGAAGACAACAGCAGGAAGTTTGATTCGATCACTATTCGTGTACATACCCCGAAAGAAATCCAATACACTCATGTGTAATAGCAACAATGGGATATTTATAACATAATCATATGTAATGGCAACAATGAGATATTTGCGATATAATCATGTGTAATGGCAACAATGGGATATTTGTGACATAATCATGTGTAATGGCAACAATGGGATATTTGCGATATAATCATGTGTAATGGCAACAATGGGATACTTGAGATATCATGTGTAATAGCGATAATTGGATATTTGCGATATAATAATGTGTAATAGCGACAATAGGATATTTGCAATATAATCATGTGTAATAGCGACAATAGGAAATTTGAAATATAATCATGTGTAATAGCGATAATTGGATATTTGCGATATAATAATGTGTAATAGCGACAATAGGATATTTGCGGTGTAATCATGTGTAATAGCAACAACAGGATATTTGCAATATAATCATGTGTTAAAGCAACAATTAGATATTTGCAATATAATCATGTGTAATAGCAACAATGGGATATTTATATTATAATTCATGTGCAAACTTCAATCAGTTTTTGCTTGGTGGCTGCCTTAGTCCCCATTTTTGTCTATTTGTGTGCACTATGTGTTGTTACTTGTTTTTCTTTTTGTATGTCTTACTTCAGTCATGCTATTATGTTATCTGTAAGCTGTTTTTATTTTTTAACTACCAATGGGACTCAAGGTGGAAATTAGCCATATGGCCATAATCTCTGGTATTTACGTGTAAATGTTAATAAATACAAACTGTACCATTTTTAAAAATAAATCATTCATTCATTCATTTAATAATGGACTGAAACATGGAAACACTGTTTTTCGATTATTTCTTAAGTGTATGTAAATGTATCATATCTGATTATTACAAGTATGTGATTAGTAACAGTAATAGGGTTTTTCCTGGTCGTGTAAACATGCTCAAAATGTTGGATGATCCAGTTCAATAGATAGACGTCAGCCATCTTACAAAATGGAGACATTTTTTCTTAAAGCATGGGGCGTGACCTAGTTAAATAACTTACACTATACTGATGTTGTAAATATGAGATAAGATGTGATATTAGGAGAGTTATCAACCATCACATAATGGGGAAGTTCATGGAAACACGTTGATTTGTGGAAAAAAAAAATATTAAAAATAAAGAAACAGTGGTGTGTCTGAGTTGTTAGTATTAATGTGGACGATGGATGGATGGATGGATGGATGATAAGTTTGTTTAATTTTGTTTATTTATTATTATTATTATTATTATTATTTTGTTTATTCATTATTTTACAATTTTTTACGCATATGGTTAATTATTTTAATTGTGTTGGTCTTTTCAATTTCATTTTGTTGAATTATTTTTGTTTACTTTCATTATTTTCGTTATTTTCATTGTGTTGACCATTTTATTAATTTTCTCGATTGTTTATATTGATTTATACTTTATTTTTTGTCACTATTTTGATCACTTTTGTTGATATACTGTACATATGCTTTCACAACTTTCAATGAAAATGACAAAATCAGTTCAAATTCAACTTTATAATGCTTTATATTTATTGTCTTACATAAAATACACTGAGAACTATCCACTGCAAAGCTTTATTTCATCCACTATATATCAACCAGAACAGAGTATTTTTTGAAGGTCTTTATCATTCATCTCACTTTTTAACGTCTTTTAACTGACAAAACTTTAAGTCTTGACGCTGCTTCAGTCTGTTGAAGACATGACCTCTGTAATATAACACAAAATCTGCAGAAACATGAATAAGTTCAAGGAATTTTAAGACAATCATTTCCCGACATCTACCACTGACGCCAGCTCTAAAAATAATTACTACAAAAACGCAGAATTCTTGGTTCCACGCTCCATTAGAAG
Source organism: Sphaeramia orbicularis (assembly GCF_902148855.1). Lineage (NCBI taxonomy): Eukaryota > Metazoa > Chordata > Actinopteri > Kurtiformes > Apogonidae > Sphaeramia > Sphaeramia orbicularis. The sequence continues at coordinate 47,910,961 of NC_043973.1, forward strand.
TTCACAGAGGAAGCGGTCATCAATTTTAATTTTTAATTCACACTTTAAAACTAAGTGAAACCTGAACTTTAGACTTGGAGAATAAGTCTCTCCTCATAACTAAAAATTATTATATATGCTTTACTCTTCACCAGTGGATAACTGGTAATACATATTCACCATTAATGAACTGCTTATTAGCATGTTAGTATCATTTATTAATCAGTCACTTATAAATGCCTTATTATATGTGAACATATTTTAAAGCTCAATAACCTTCTAATTAATGAAGTAAGTGTAGGCATTGCTCAGTATGAACTTTGTCCTGTCAATAACTCTGGTCCAAATGGGCAGATTAAAAAAAAAACAAAAAAACAGTTTTATTCAAAAGGCGTTTTCCAGTGTAGCAACTGGGAGGTTATTGATAGAAAACTGTTTTTTAAAGGTCTAGACCAAAGGGATCAAACATATGGCCCGTGGCCAAAAACCGGCCCATGGAATGAATTTGCAAAGTGCAAATATTACACTGAGAATATAAACAGTCAATGGTGTCAAACTTGTTTTAGTTCAGGTTCCACGTACAGACTAATATTATCTGAAGTAAAATGATAGCATAATACCCTATAAATAATGACTCCAAATTTTCTTCTTGCTTAAGTCAGAAAAAAATACTACACTATGCTTATAAATAATAACAACTCAGAATGTTTCTCTTTGTTTTAGTTTAAAAAAACATTGTTCAAATCGGAAACTGTTTGTCAGACCAAATGGCAGTGACCTGTGGGGTCCCCCAGGGGTCCACCCTGGGACCCCTCTTGTTCAGTCTTTACATGCTGCCCCTGGTCCAGCTAATATGCAGTAATAACGTGTCCTACCACAACTATGCAGACAACGCTCAGATTTACATCTCACTGTCAGCAGGTGAACATGGGCCTGTGGACTCACTGTCACTGCCTCCAACAGATCACAATGTGGATGCAAACCAACTAAACTCAGACAAGGCTGAGTCATTGTCTTTGACCCACAAAAACCTAGGGAAAGTGTCAGCAGTCCTCTGGAATCTCTTACTTTAAAAGCTAAAAATCAAGTTATAAATCTCGGGGTAATAATGGATTCAGACCTAAACTTTAACAGCCACGTTAAGTCAATAACATCATCGGCCTTTAACCATCCTCAAAAACATTGGTAGAATCAAAGGTTTAAGGTCTAAACCAGACTTATCCATGCATTTATCTCTAGCAGGTTAGACTACTGTAACGGCCTTCTCACTGGACTCTCTAAATGAGCTGTAAGAAAGCTGCAGTCCATCCAGAACGCTCACAAAGGAACTCCATGTTTGTTTTCATCAACACCTGCTGCGTCTCTGATTCAACCCACCCCCCACTTTTCTGTCCAATGCCAGCGCAGTTCGTCACATATGTGCTTCCGTTTACACATTTTGGTTCACTCACAAAAAGTGCAATGAGAATGCGATCGGACCTAAACGACAAAAAATACACCCTTTGAACTCACACCTGAAAAACATCTGTACTTTAAAGCAGTTTCATGTGTTTGAGCTTGTACTAAACAGACTGAAAACACTGCACTGCTGTCTTCTTCTGCTGAATCTCTGAAGACATGTGCTTTTTGTCTCTGATGAACTGTCAGGTTTCAACTTGTCTATTATTGCCTGATAAGTATGTTCAACCCTGTCACTCTGCCTCAATGCAATGTCATACTTTGTCGAAGTATAGAGACGAAAAGAAAAGCAGTTAAGATCTGAGTGGGAAAACACAGGAAACAAAAAGAACAATAAACCTGGGTGAAGTAGAGTAAACTTCTCTTTGCATTTTCATACGATATTTCATAAAAAGGTAATGCAGGCTTGTCACAGGAGGCTTCTTCTCCTTTTAGTTTAGTTTTTTGGAGTGTAGAATATTTAGTGGTGCACTGACAGGGGTGATGACCTCTACTGCTGCACAGTTTCTTTAGTTCTCTCGGAGATCCACGTGGGAGCATCTCCTGTTTCAAACCTCAAAACCAAACAGATTCTTGGCTAATGAACGCGATATTCCAACACACGATACATGACAGTACCTGCAATCAGCCACCTCCTGCAGCGTGAACGATTCACGGCCAAGTCTGGAGGGTATCTGGCAGGATGTAGGTGAAAAGTAAATACAGGAAAGGTCAGAGACAATCAGGCCTCTGCACCTATTTAATGTTAATTTTCATTTGAATGGCACAGCAGGCACCACTGTAAAATCACTCTGATCACTGCATTAATTTTGGTTCATTTGTATAATCACATAAACAAGCCAAACAGTGGCCAAGAAGGTTGGCAGCCTTTCTGTGTTCTACAATACGGATTTTAGATGTTGTGACATAAGGTCAGACTCTGTGAGATTTAAGAGGGAACGGGTCCCACAGACACATAAACAGGATATTTAAAGGAGTCATATTTCTCAAAACCCACTTTTGTTAGTCTGTGGTTCATTTATTTGTGTATTTGGACCCTAATAGTTCATACAGTTTGAATTTGAACCCTCCAGGTGCTGCAAAGCTATCTTTATATTCATTCTGGCAAAAACTGAGCGGATTTCTACAACCCATTTTAATTCCTGCTTAATTTGTTACATTTTATAACTAGTTACGTCACGACATTTTCACATATAACGTCCAGACTTACAACGAACATTTCTCAGAGTACGACATAATTGTTTGTCAGCGGCAGCAGTTGTAGTCCATACTGAAAATATGTCCAAACTTGGAGCCGATTACCTAAAATGTTCAGTTGTTGGTTGAACGGGACAGAGCTGCACAGCCAACAACCTGGAGGGGGCGGGGCCTGAAGTGGCTCATCTGCATTTTAAGGGCCAGCGCCCCAAACCACCTTTTTGGTGTCATTACTCAGAAATAGGGTTGAAGATGGACCTGTGGAGTTGAATGAATGAAGAATTCAGACCCAAGCAGAGCATTTACAGTTTATGTAGACCAAAGGGAAATGATTTAAAAAGGATAATTCCATTTAAAAAGAAGCAGAACATCACTCCTTTAAAGATTAAACGGAAACAAAATGACACAACCTGAATATATTTCTAAGTATTCAATATCTTTAGAAATATAACCTAATATTATCATTACAATGTTGAGAATAAATACAGGGTGTTTGCTCTTTATCCAAATAAAAATTCCAGACTTTTTCAAAACTGCTATTTTTTCCCCCAGACCTTGTCTATGTACTTTTATCCTTGCGTGCCTACTTGTTTGGTTGAGATTGAGACCTGCTGTGTGGAGTAGAAATGTTCATTTTAATAAATGTATGAATGAATGAATGCATAATTCACAGTAAATTATGTTTTACTGACAGAAACATTATCAAAACACATGAAAATCACAAAAGTTTCTCTACCATCATTCCAGTACTGACCAGTTAGTGAAATCATATCTAGTTTTTTATCTGTTTTCCTCATGTATTATTTATTATCTTACAAGATTATTTGCCTTTGCATACTTTAAAATTCAACTATGAGAGAAACTTTTTTTTTTATACTTCATTAAGACTTTCACACAAAACTCCATCCTTTTTAAGACTTTTAAGACCTGCACAAGCACCCTGTACATAGCTCTGAACCCATCGCAGTAAATAAATTCAGCAAAAGGTTCAGAGTTATTTATTCTAAGCATGGGCCGGAGGAATTATGTAATCACTAGAGGGAGTAATGAGTCACTCTGCTGGTCTCCCATTTAGATGAACACTAACACCACTAGGCCTTTGACCAACACATAAGAAAGTGACCAAATGGGATGAGAACCATTAAGAAACAACCTTTACAGTCTGTGAAAGTGAGTCAGTGATAAAAGCTAAAAGCATTGTTGTTTTCCACCGGACACAGCTCGAAATGTAAAGAATTAAGTTTGATGGTGAAATGTCAGCATTTCTTCTACATGGATGAGTTTGATTCTGAGGCTTATCTATATTATAAAAGCCATGTGTGTGTGTCTGGGGATTCACAAAAAATCCATACAGAGCTGACTGTGGCAGTTTGGCATTCTTAGGTATTTTTGGTCAATGAAGAGACTAGCTAAAATGGCAAGTTGATAGCACCAACATTTTGGGAGATATTAGTAATTTAGAATACAATAGCCTTACAATCATGTTGCTATGGCCTCTACGCTTTGGCGGTGACTGTTGGACGAATGTGGTACAGCATGCACGAACACACAACAGCATAAAAACTACCACATCTAGAACTCGTCGATTCCCATGGGTCAACACCCTAGTGAAGGTGTAAAGTTATTATGGGATGTTATTATCTTTACCAAGTTGCCGTTTGTTGCATATAATACTGTAATGACTTTGTATTTTTATGAACTTTTATGGAGTTCAATGCAAGTGTATGAGAGGCAGGGCTTCTTGAAGTAGCATCTCGTGGTCATCTGTGGTATTATGACTGTAAGATATGTACACACTGACTTCATATTTGAGCTGGGATCCTTGCCCCTTGGATTAGATTTTTCATTTTCTAGAGCCATCAGAGGACATCACACTCCCCTTGGTCTCCACAGAATCTAGAAGTGGTATTTTTTTTTATTGATGCTTCAGGGTCCACTGACACCAGAGGATTTAATATTTACAAAGGATATTGCTGAATTGGTCAAACTATACAACAAACAGAATAGCAAACCAACACATAAGAGATGAAATGTTGGTTTTCAAGTTCAATTGGGTCAAATTTTCATGAGCTATACATGCTAGTTTCTAGGCAGGGTTCCTACAGGTTTATAGGTTAAGACTTTTTAAGACCTTTTTAAGACTACTTAGAACAGAACTTAATGCCCATTTCATGCCCATACTAGCAAAAAATTTGTGACTCCGAGAATTTAGGAAAAAGTATTTATTTACTCCAACACCTTGACTGAGTCATTTCTCACTGAGGGCTGCAAAGTTAGCGATAATTGGTTCCTAATTTCAATATAAATTGTGGGGGTGGAACAGGTGGAACTGGGCTACATTTAGATGGCAACGATCTGAACCAAAAATGCAGAAGTGGCGTTGCGTTCTCACTTTTAATTCTGCGTTTAGACGTGCGTTTTGGGGGGGATATCTGCATGCAGACGAACACACAAAAGTGTGTGTGAAATTTCCAGTTTATTGATGTAGTATGTACACCACCAAGACCAAGCACTTGCCTAGAACCTTTTTACTTCTCTTCCTGTTCTCTCTTAGCACGAAATACAATCACAAAACAGGAACCAGAACATGGCGATTCGTGACAACTGCCGAAACAACTCTTGGATGTAAATTAGAGTGGCTAGGGCAACTTGAAAGTCCACTGCAGGGAAATAATCCGACATGTTATTTTCCTGTACTGGCACGTGGCCATGATGTAAACTCTACGTGACGAGAAAACACAGTCTTGCGTTTTCAATCCTTTAGACCAGGGGTGTCCAAACCCTATCCTTCAGGGCTGGTATCCTGCATGTTTTAGATATTTCCCTCTTCTAGCCACACCTGCTTCAATTAATGATCAGCTCATCATCCAGCTCTGCAGAAACCTGATAACGATGTAATGGCTTCCAGGTGTGATGGAAGAAGGAAATATCTAAAACATGTAGGATACTGGCCCTCCAGGACCGGAGTTAGACATCCCTGCTTTAGATGGTGATGCGAGAGTGAAACATTTTTAAGATTTCCACTCTGGAAGGTGGTTTCACTTTTTTGCATTTTCAACCCCCAAGAACGCTGTTGCCGTCTAAATGAGAGGCACATCTGATTAAATATTTTGTCATTTTCACCCGAGAGCGTTGTCGTGTAAACTGGGCCTGACGAGACTAACGTTACTGTCTTTGCAGCTTGGACACTTAACAGACACATTTAAACATAACACACTGAACAAGTTTATGGCAGCATAACTTAAGGCCTACCATATCAAATTTAATACCTTTTAAAGACTTTTTTAAGGTATGAAATGCAGATTTGTAAATTTACAAAAGACTTCTTAAGACTCTGCAGGAACCCTGTCTAAGGCTTGAGTCAGGGTCAAATCTGCCTCCCATTTTAATACAAAGTCTGATTAAATGAAATAAATATGGTAATGTTTGTGGAATATTGGACTGTGATACTATGAATCACACCCAGCTGAAGTAGCCACACTCAACCCACAAAGAAAAACAGAAAAGTCATTTACATGAATGATTTAATTTTCCCCTCACACGTAGGCAAAACACAGACCCATTTGCCTACACAGAGACATCCCGCCCCCTTTATATCTATCTACAGAGGTCAGAGTCTGGAAGAACCACTTCATGCCTCATCCGCAGCCAATTCATCATACACTTTGAATTCCTTCTCCACAGAACGGTACACAGCCACGTCTTAATCCATGCAGATTGAAGAGCCATACATTTCTCCTTTTCTTCTCCGAGTGACCCTCCCCCTTCCTCTTTAAATTAATCTTGCCTCGAAGCGTGAAACAAAATGCCCGCATGGCAATGAAGTACAGAATTATTAATAATGGAACACTCACTGAAAAGGACACATTGTGAGAAATATGGACATTTTCATTTTCTCTATTTTGGCCCAAGGTTGTTTTTTCTGCCATTTTGTATGCAATGCTGGATGTGTGGAGATTGATTAAATGGATTAAGGGAAAAATGCTATTTGTATGTGTAGGTTTTTTTTTTTTTTATTTGACTGGACTGGAAGTTGCTGATTCCTGGTCTGTATTTCTGCTGCTTTTTGTCCACATATACAGTATGTTAAGTTTATTGTGAACAAAAAGAGGAATAATTCAGCTGAAATGAGAGCAATGTGAAATAAATGGATTGAACTGAAACTGACCCGGTGTATTTCTTTTCTTAAAATTGTCAATGTGTAAGATTCCAAATTTAACTTCAAGCAGTTTATATAATTTGTGAAGTTATGTGTTTATTAACCCATAAAGCCCCACCACTACTTGTGTGGCGGTTTCCAAATGAAATTTTCTCCATATCTAACCTTTCTTAAGTGACTTATCACCATTCATTATAACATTATCCTCTGTATTTAGCATTTTATCAGTATAAATCAGGTATTTTCTTATATTTAATTCACTTATCATGTAGATGTTCATAAAAGACCAGATTAAATTTAAGGGTCATTACATTAAAAACAGAGAAAACTGAAGAAAAAGTGACTTTTTCAGTGAAACAAATCATTAACTGAATATAAACCCAGTGTGTCCATCCACTGTCATTGATCCAACTCCATGGGTTTTACTAATGAATCAATGTTGTAGAAGATGACAGTGTTTCTACGGTAACTACAGAGCCTCTGAATGTCCAAATGGTTCATCTCTGATAACCATGAAAAGATGAATAACCGTATTTTCCACCAATTATTTACATGTACTGATAGGATTAGTGGATCAACAGGTATTAAACAGTTTAGATCAGTAGATGGTTTTGGTTGGAGATGGACGTTTGGGTATTTATGGGTTAATCTGTTCTTTCTTACCTAATTTGTGTTAATTTATTTACCATACCAAGTTTCAAAGCTTATAACTGAAGAACAACACGGCCAAAATTATTCATTGACTCATTTGAAAGGTAATAACCTCTTGTTTCTTTTTTAGGACAACTTGCATACTACAGTTTTTTAATATGTAGCTAAAATACAACCTCAACTACATTGGGTTTAACTATCTAACTATTTGACTGTTTGCTTATTTCTTTCATTGTGTTTTTTTTAATCAATTCAACAAATGCTGTAAAGCCCTGTGAGGCAACTTTGTTGTGATATTGGGGTCTACAAATAAAATTTTATTTAATCGGTTTAAATTTCGCTAAAACAACCTTTTTCCTTCATTTTTAACCCATTTTTGATCAGGAATTAAATTCATCAAATGAACCAGTAATGCAACCTCATGACACCAAACAGGTGAGAAGTCCCATTGGCTTCAGTCGCTATCAAGGTGATTCTTTCACTAATTTTGTTTGGTGTCAGGAATACTGTAAAACATGTAGCGACTCAATTGTGGACAACTTAAGCTTTTCAAAAAAGTACAGCATATACAGCACATACTGACAGTTTTGTTGAAGGAACTTTCATGTATTTAAAAACAGCAAATGGAGAATGGAATAGGAATGGAGAGGTTACTGTGTGAAAACCTGAAAACTAGAAAAAAATGAATTATTCTGTTTCTGTTCAAATAATGTTTTAAGGACCAATGAAACTGAGATCAATTCATGATTGAGAGAGGACTCAGAAGGTTTGAGAGTAAGACCAGGACCAAGGTCAAGACGGGGTGAGAGCTGCTCCAGACCAAGAACAGATTAGAGTTTCTGCTGGATTCATTTATCAAAATTTTTTGTGGGACTGTGGGGAATTGAACTCAAAGGTAATGGAAAGTTGATAGTGTTGTAAGACCATCTAAACCAGGAGGTCATGACCAAGACCTGAGACTATTGAGACCGAGATGAGGATGAAACCAGGGCAGGATGAGACCAAGTTAATTTCAAGACTAGACAGGACATGATAAGTTACAGCAACAAAGACTGATACACTGTGAGATGATTCTTGCTACAGCCAATTGAAAGTAGAATTAAGAATTGGCCAAAAGTTTTATGTCTAAAACAGTTGGCAGGACTTCTTTCAAACCTCAGAAACAACGAGCCCATTTACATGACCAAAAAATCCAATAACTGGAAGTAATCCGATAATTTTCATAATACAATGTGATGCATTTACATGCATTTCAGCAATGTAATAATCAAAAAACCCTGGATTATATGTTTCAGTCCATTATTTGATTTCTTTCGGAGTACGTACATACATTATGATGTAAGACATACACTTCCTGTTATTTTCAAAACATCCGGTCTTGTCTCAGATATGCTAAAGGACAACTTTTGGAATGTGTCGTCATTCCTGTACTTTATTCAGTTATCATTTGTTGTAGCATGAAATTTGTTTCCTCTTCACTCCAGAAGTGAGTCTTTCCTGACTTTTCACTGCTAAGTGCCACGATTGTTTTCCTTTTTCCTTAGGCTCACGTTGTTGCTACATAACTTCCATTTATATAGATTTGGGGTTTTTTGTTTGTTTTTTTTAGACATACACAGATGTAAAAGAACAATAGAAATCAGATTAATCTGTATACATGCGTGAAGACATCGGAGTATTAGGGAGAAATCTAGGTGTGTTAATCCAACCTGATTACTGCTGTTATCGGATAAAGCCGATCAGATTATCCTGTTTACATGATCACTTAAATAATCTGATAACTCCAGAAATCAGACAACGATCAGAGTATTGGTGTGCATGGAAACAGGCTCAATGATAAATAAATCTGAAAATGTAGAAGAAGTTGAGCTGTTTATTTATACACAAGAAAAAAATTTTCTTCAGACTGACACAAGACCTTCAGAATGTGCATTAGAAACTGGCCTCAAGACGATGAACACTGGAATCCCATCACGATAGAAAATGTCTGCTAAGAACACATACTTTGGTTGGACGTTTGAGATCTTCAGCTCAGAGTTCAGCTGACGTTATGCATAAGATCTTCGTGTTTCGATGTGAAAAATGCGCCCCTGGTGTTATCTGCTCGTCTCTGAATAATGCATTAACATTCAAATACATCGATGCTCCATTCTTCAAGGATCCATGGAAGTCCTTGGTCATTTCCTTTCCATCTTTTTATTCTACTCTCATTCCTCTCCTTCACCATTCATTCAGCTCCTCATCTTTCTTTCTCTTTCTCAGTCACTCCAACCATTTTCTCCTCCTGCAGAATGTAACCTGTGTCTATAGCTGCAGAGAAAAAGGCCATAGTGGTCCGCTCTATTGACTGCCAAATGCTGATTGATTGAAGAGTGAAGAGCTGGCGGCAGGTACGCAGCTGACAAATGTATAAGGCCTCGGAGATGGAAGTTAAACCTGGCACCAACAGATAGTGAAACGGAACGACTGAATGGACAAAACTGCTGCCAACAGATGAACCCAGCTGACAATTTGAAGATTTGTGGCTAATTCCACTTCTTTCTCTCTGTGTACATCATGCCAATCAGGCCAGAGATACTTCTGACAAGAGGAATTGAAAAAATGTCTAATTTCTATTTCCATCTGTTGTGTGTTGTCTGGTTTAGAGGCAGTTTTTGCCTGATATCTGCCTGATTTTCACTAAATCTATTAACTAAATAAAATCAGTAGGATCGTACCAAGGGCCAAATATGATAATGTTTCGGGGGGGGCAAATTTGGTAACAGTGCCCCAGGGTGATAGTAAAGCACCTTAATGCTAGAGGCCACCAGCCATAGAACAGAATAAAGACAACAAAGAAGTCCGTTCTGAGCCACTGTAGAAAAATGGCAATGTTTCCGTCCCCATCATTAGTTAAGAGAAGATTCATCTATTTACTGCTGAAAGTTCATATTTATTTCCTTTCTAATGTCAATATTGATACCAGTATTGATGCACTGCATGGCTGCGATAGTCAAATAATCAGGTTACAGCTCAAAATTGTATCACTAAATGAATCTGAATCAATTACTACTGAATCAAATCAAAATCGGATCAAAATTAATCGATTCAGAACCTTATGAATCGAAATCAAATCGATTAAGGAAATTGGTCATGATACCCAGCTCTAGTCTTAACATTGAAATTGGCATCAGATTTGTGACAGAACAGTCTTAAGATTAATTAATACATTAATAAATGTAGTGTATTGTGCACAAGTCCCAGTTCAACATTGTTTGTTGGTAAGGATGCACTGACATAACTTTTTTCCAGACCGAGTACAAGTACAAGTATTTACATTTGATTACTTGCCGATACCGAGTATTAATATAGGTACTTAATAACATCATAACAGCTCTTAGGTACTTTTGAAAATGTGCTTTATTGTCATTAGTTACTTTTGTCACCATCGTTTATTTTGAAAAATCTCCACATTGTTGACATTACTCCTCTGCCACGTACCTGCTGCACCGTGAACGTCATGCTGGCGTAAAGTGGTATCAGTATGGTTGTGTCAGAGCACTTTTACAAATACGAGTCTTACTACACACACTCAATATCGGACCGATAACCGGTATTGGTGCATCCCTATTTGTTGGTTGAGTAAAGTTCTACTAACCACACATATCCATTTGTCAGTCTCCTTCTAAAGATGCTGTTAAAATCTTTGATACATTAGGATAGAAACCTGCCTCTAATGTCCATCCCTGTATCAAATGTTGTCATCACATCCATACGCCCACTGGCTTTTAATTGTTTCCAGTTTGTGGAAGATATACATACATACTATACAGAAACTTAGTATTGGTCCCTTACAGTTAGTATATCATGGTGTCAAAGACAAGGAAAGTGTCATTGATCCATGTATGTAGATTATTTAATGCCAAACAGATAAGATAGATGACTTATTTTCCAATATCTCTGGGTTTCATTCTCACATGGAGGGGATACTCTGACTTGTGGTTCCACACTGATGTACAGTGGCTCAGCATAAGTACATTTCTGGGGCAATTTTGTGAGCTATTGCCTGAAGTGAAAGAGTTTCCCTGGCAGTGTGAAGACGGAGGGTATGCCCAAATAGCCCATGAGCAGTGGATTTAGCATTGCTCACTGATTTTAGTACCCTTCTGAATCTGCCCTCAGAGGAACATCTCAACATATGGAGATATGCCTGTTGCCTTTCAGACCTAATTGGATAAATCTGCGAGGCTGCCTTTTCCCACATGAAAACTATTATGGCCAGGTTTAGATACACCATATGTCAGAGAGGCACCTATTTAGTAACTGCATTTTCAGGCACATAAACACCTGAAAATACCTAGCATCCTCCACCAGATTCAAACATCTCACTTAGGTAATTTTCATTTTCCATGAAATGTAAAGGTCTGTGTACACTTTCAAGTCTGAGGCCATGGCTCTCAGTCAGAAAAGGGTGCATCATCAACAGTAAAGTGGAGGCTGTACTGGACTGATGTGAAGAGATGGCAGAGGAAAAGGACTTTTGTGCATCACAACACAGACCAACACAGTCTACTTTACACAACAATGCTTTAGAAAAGGACATTGACTGTGATATAAACTGCATGTACTGATAAAAACTCATATAAACTAGAGGTTTACTTTACCAGAACATGTGGACGTCATCCAATGGTCACAGTCCTGCCACAAAAAGGTTAAAACATCCTTTAGTTCTGCAATAAAAAACAATAATTAGCAGGAAATGCAGGAAAACTTAGTAAATCACACTGCATGACCCATTAAACTAGCCTGTGTAATTTGCACTTTGAGATGGGAACTACATATCTGTATGCAGTTCAGTCTGACAGTACACAATATCTCTGTCCACACCTTTCAGCTCTTACTCTGTGCTACGCCCCTGTAGTAAATCTCGACATGAGTTTTTCAACACCATAAGAAACATGAAAACTCATTTAAATAATGGCAAAAATAATGAAGTACACTATGTAGAATTTCTTGTGCTTGTAAGAGTCATAACCAAGTGAGCAGAGAAGTGAATCAATGGCTAGATCAAGCATCATAAAATATATATTTTTTTACTTCAAATATTACATACTCTAGCTTCTTCAAAGCACTTAATTACCTTGTACTTCAGAACAGTCTAACATCCCCATCTTTTATGCTTATGCTAAATTTAGCAAAGTTTTGTCTGCCAATTTGCACATGCGCGACAGTAACTCTACTTGGACAAACTGCCCGAAATGCGTGACCAGAGACGTTCAGAGTCATTCTGCGCTGCAGATGACTATGAGTGCATTCACACCTGGAAAGTCCTTTGGTCCGCTTATTTGGTTCGGATCAAATGTGGACTTTATTTTTTTTGTTTGGGTCGGATCACCTTCTCATTGCACTTTTTGTTAGTGGACCAAAATTTGTAAACAGAAGCAAGCATGTGATGAACTGCGCTGGACAGAAAAGTCAGGGATGGGGTGAATCAGAGACAGCAGGTGTTGATGAAAACAAACATGGAGGTCCTACGTGACCATGGACCAAATGTAAATGAGACATTCAGGCTCCTCATTGCTCCACATCTGTCCACAGCTCATGGCTGCTGCAATTGGCTCTGGCTACAAATGTGGCTCAGCTACTTCCAGTTTTGTTGATTACCCACAATGCCGCATGGCTACGGTGGCTCATCAAGCACAAAAAGGTGCATGGCTCCTTGTTTTTTTTCAGCTTGAGGGGTTATATTCACACCAGAGGTGAACCAGCCCAGAGTCCGTTTGATTCAAACAAGCATTTCCACAGTTCACATTTTTGTACGAACTCCTGGACCAAACAAAGTAGGTCTGAATACACCCTATGTCAGTGAGTATAGCATGACTCCATAATTAATACTTTTTTTGTAATTAAATGTTATTATAAAATCATTAAATGAAATGTGGTTATCTTCTGCAGAACAGAAACCAGAAGCCCCCCCCCCCCCCCCCCCCCTTCTTTCCCTAAAAATGCAACCAAGGCCACTCTATCTGGGCGGTGCTATTAACTGAAAAGCAAAATCTTCATTGCCTTGACTAGGGCTGCATGATTTTGGCAAAAAAAAAAAAATCCCGATTTTTTCCTCTAAAAACTCGATTTTGATTTCGATTTTTGGGTAAAACTACAAAAGACAACAGAAGTCAGCATGTCGTTTTCGTGAGCAGCCCACAATGCAAGGCACTGCTCTGACCTCAAATCTGTGATGGTATCACGTGATGAACCCACAGAAGTTTATTTTTTCTTAATTAAATCTTTATTGAATTAAGTAGAGTATACAAACAATGTATACAACAAGAAAATAACATAAGTTTGCCAGGGGGAATACACTATAATACAATGTCCAAATCAGAGCAAATACTGATTGTTTTTACACCTATTTTATATATGCCTTTTTGTTTTCAGATTTATTTAACACCTTTAAATAAAGTTCAACATCTTTCAAAAAATAAATAATATTTGGTTTTGTGTTCCAGAACTTACATTTGTGAATGAAAAATTTAGCAAGTAAGAGGACTAAATTATTTATTTATTTATTTATTTATTCTGGGTATCTGGGCCCACAGAAGTGCTACCAGTGTAAGTCAGTGACAGGCATCAGTCGTGCGTGCGTGGACCATGTTAATATGAGTGATCCCCATGCGGTTCTATTTAAACTGGGGGATCTGTGCGTGGAATAGACCGACCCAGGACACGCTGGAGGGATTCTATGTGTGGAGCTGGTGGATGTGTGTGGGCACAGGGCTGTCTGGGCTCCTCTGCTGAGGCTGATGACCCCGAGACCCGGACCCGGATCGGAAGAAGACAGTACGGTACGGATCCGGGACAACGGAAGATAAGTGATCCGCATGCAGTTATATTTCAGTTGCGGGATCCGTGCGTGAAGCCACAGCTTACATTGCTATAAGTACTGTGGGCTCATGAACACATTTAAAGTCCGGTCATTACACGGACTTCTGTGACAGACCGCTGTCACTGATAGGAGGAGGAGCCAAAGGAAGCCCGCAAGCGCGCGGCCTGCAGGCACGAGAGAGATGAAATCGATTTTACGATTTCCCTTTTTTAAAAATCGTCCTAATTAAAAAATCTGATTTCGATTTAAAATCGATTAATCGTGCAGCCCTAGCCTTGACCAAAATAATAAATAACTTCCCATTTTCACTCAGGCTGCTTTCATCTGTCAGAGGTTATTTCAGATCAAGCCAAACATCACTTCTCAATGTCATGAACAATGTTTTTATTTGAACTCAATAATGGGTGTAACTCAAGAAAATCTACAACATATAAATCGGGCAGAAGCTTCAACCGTGAGTCCAAATTATCCTAAAACTTCTTTCTGAAGTTGTTCTAAATAGCAGTAATATTCCAAACTCTCACCAGCAGGTGTCAGTCTGGTACCACAACACACTTAGTTCTACCAAAACCACCAATGAATCAAGCTTATGTTTCCACAGACTGAATCACTCACAGAATAAAGTCTAAAGCTCATTGTTTCCATTACATCTGTATTATGGTATCATCAAGTGTTCTTCTTCAAACTAAAACTCAGACACTTATTTTAACAGTTGATCAAAATAACACTGTCTTATAATCTTAACATGCTGCATCAGCTGATAGTTTACATTATAGATCTGTTAGCTTCGCTCTGTTAGCTCTGTTTTTAGACAGCAAACAGCCACAGTTAAACCACTAATCACCTCTCAGTAGTGGAACTAAAGACCTGTTTGGAATCCAACAAACAACGTCAGAACTGTCACAGTTTAGTCTGAACCGAGGATCAACAAACAACAACTTAGCAAAAATAATAACATCCCACAATAACTTCATGCCTTCATAAGCCTCAGAATCAAACTCATCTGTGTAGAAGAAACGCTGCCATTTAGATCATTAAAGATTAGAGATGCTTTATTGATCCCAAAGGAAATTCAAGCATCCAGCAGCAGCAATAAACACACAAATACACAAGACACAACAGTAATAAAAACATTATACAAATACAAATGCAAATATACAAAATAGAAAATTGACTCTTACATCTAACATTATATATACAAAAGACAAAAAAAAAACTAGGCTACCAATGAATATATCAACTGCAGCATCAAACTCCATACCTTTCATTTACAGCTGAGTCCAGTGGAGAAAACGATAACAGTGATTCTACCTTTTATCCTTTTGTCACTTTCACCAACTCTAAAAGTTGTTTCTTAATGGTTCTCATCTCATCTCATCTGGTCACTCTGTCTGACACATTTGGTGAAAAGTCCTGTGGTGATCCATGGTTTTCCTCACCGTGGGAGACCAGCAGAGTGACTCACTACTCCCTCTAGTGGTCTCTTCATATCTCTACAATCCAATACACTGGCGTCTTTAGCAGAACTTCACAGCTCTTTATTCCAAACACTTTTATGATTATTTTAGGTCATTTTCTTAGTATTTCAAAGTAGAAATGCAACACACTGACCCTTTAATTCAGGACAGGAGATACGGAAGGTTGAGCTAAGTGGTACTGACATCGTCTTTGGATCCATTTTGTATCATGTATTGATACAGGTTGTGACAATAATAATCAGCTAATCACCAAAATATCAATAAGCTTTTGAACCTGACAGATGCTACTCCTGGATAACATGTGTCACAATAATCTTTACTTGACTCGGACCTGAACATGAATATCACCCCCTGAAATCTATCCACATACACAAAACAAGACCTAATTTCCAAGAGCACCTTAGCTGCTGTTCTTGTAGACGGAGGGAGTCCAGGGTCATCCTGCCTATCGATCTGCCATCGGTTTCCAATATCCTTCTGTCTGCAAGATAAGCATCTCACACCATGACACATGTCAGATACAAACACCTTAATCTCTCGGGGCTGTTCAGACAGGTTCATTTACTCTCACACCGACAAACACCAGAACAGATTCTTCTCTAACCACATTATCGCTAACAATGTGCAAAACATCCTTAAGAATCTGCACACATTTATGCACTAGAAGACTATCAAAGTATGAATATTCAGTAGAAACCAACAAATGACTAGTATTAATGCAATATCAAGATAAATGTGGATTACTTCCAGTCTGATAAAACGCAGAAAAGAAAAGCAAACTGTTATTCAAGAGAACACCTAAAGGTTTATTTTATTTTATGTACAAAGGTTGTCTTTTTAATTTGAAAGCCTCTCAAATGTTTCAGTTCCAGCAGCACAAAGATATTATCATTATTATTATTATTCCCTTGTCTTTTTCATTATTTGAAATAAATAGAAATCATGTAAGGAGAGTACGTGAAAACTTGTCAAATTAAATAAGGTAAGATTATCCTTTATTAGTCTCACACCGGGGAAATTTACTGTGTCACAGCATCAACAATTATAAGAGCAAAAGCAAAACAATATTAACAGTAAGAACAATACATTTGTATATTACGAGTAAGAGATTGAGGTAAGAGCAGTAACTAGTAGAAAATAAAAGGTCAATATGTGAAAGGGACCATAGCATCGCCATCAACACAAGCTAATTCCTGCAGAAAAGGACAAAAACCAGAATCAGCCTGTGGATTTAGCACCTCAGCCTTCAGTGTTGTTCTACCAGATTTAAATATCAATACTATACAAAAAACCCAATATAACACAACAATGCATCATAGACAGATATGGATGTCATTACTAAGGTAAGAAACCAATAAACACAACTCAACAGGTCTCCTTTCACTACAACAACAGCTGAACCACATACATCATCAACATAATCAGCAATATTCACTGAATAAAATGACAAAAACATACAAATGTTCATAAAATAGCCTAAATTGAAATACTGTGTATTTTTCGGGCTGTCTGCAACCAAATCCTTTTCTTCTCCTCTGTCGGCCCTCGTGCATTAAAAACAGCTATTAAATCTAACCTAATATGTTTTATCTTACCCAAGTACCGTAGCTACAGATGTGGTTTGTGATGGAAAAATGCAATATGAATAGTAGGTTAGACTATTTCTGTGTATGTGCCTTATGTTTATACAGGGTTCCTACAGATTTATAATAGTTACAATTAAGACTTTTTAAGACGACTTAGAACAGAATTTACAGTCACAGAAAAAATTATTAGACCATCAAAAGTCATCAAAAACAAATGGTTATGCAATCAAGTGCTAACTCCTGTATGTATCATGTGACTAAAGCAGACAGAAAAGAAAACATGGAATGTCTAAAAGCACTGTTTTTTTTTTCAGTACAATGCCATAGATATTGATTTAAGAACTGAAGTGATTTTGGTTATTGTCAAGAAAACCATGGAAAATGGATAGATATCAGCTCTGAAATTAAACTACTATGAGCTATTTTTGTTGTTATCATTATATTTGTCCAAACAAATGTACCTTTAGTTGTACCAAACATTACAATGAACAAGAAAATGAAGAAAACAAGGGTGGTCTAATATTTTTTTCCGTGACTATAATGCCGATTTCACGGCCATACTGTCAAAAAATCTGACTTAATTTGAGACTGGATTTGAAAAATGCTACATACTGTCTGAACGTTACCTTAGTCAACTCCAATGTGCTAAAATACGCACTAAAATAATTTATGAAACCATTCTGATAATGTAGGAGAATGCACATCAGGTCAGACATTTTGGATTCAACAGTATGCAAAGTGCAACATGATATTCAGAAAAGTATCTATTATTATTTTAATACCAATGGACTTTTCAATCCCTATATGATCCACAGACCATGTCCACATTAAATTAAATAAGTAATCAGGTAGTTTAGCACTTACGACACACTGTTGATCATGAATTATCAAGTTTAAAACAGGCTTCTGGAATCACATTGAATTTATTAACTAGCTCATGTTGTGTTTCTTAAACTTTATCTGGTCTATTACATAAAACTCTAAGAAAAGCACCAGGTTTCTGTTCTTCAAAGTGAAGACTCGTCGTTTTCCAAACCAAGCTCAATATTCATTTTACTCCCATCATTTATAAGCGACTCATCACACATATAGGTCATGACTTTCTTATTAAATTTTGTCGCTTTCATGACAGTTTCACATTAACAAACCCCCACAAAAGTAGAATGATCAAAATTAATTCATCAGTGGAAAGAAGGTACTTTCATTAAAGTGTCAGATCGAATTGTTGTTTTGAGTTGATGCTGATTAATTTCAAGCTAAATTTATGTCAGTATTTTTAATGTTCACAGTAGAGCAGAGAATGAAAATACACACAAATTATCAACAGACCGGGGGGTTAACTCTAACAGAGATCCACAGAGCAAAGTTTAATTAAGATTCACATCATGAACATGGAAGAGGAGGATGAGAACATGGTGTACATCAAGCTGCGTCATCATAAATTCATAACTTTATGCAAAAAAACAACATGCGCCCACATTCAGAGAACAGAAATTTGACATAATATGTTGAACTTGAGAAGGGAACACAAGGAGGAAAAATATCTAGACATGGATAATCCTGGTATTTCATATGCATTTGGTCCACAGGGGAATATCTACAGCTTCTGTCAGTCGACGAAATGAATCTGACAACTGAAGTAGAGAGTTATTGGCAACTCCAACATGGTTTTAACCCATAAAGACCCAAGCAGCCACTGGTGACCAAAACTATCTACTGACCTAAACTGTTTAATACCTGTTGATCCACTAATCCTATCAATACATGTAAATAATTGGTGGCAAATACAATTTGTCATCTTTTCATGGTCACTGAATTTCCCTCTGGATTAATAAAGTATCTATCTATCTATCTATCTATCTATCTATCTATCTATCTATCTATCTATCTATCTATCTATCGAATATGACCCATTTGGATGTTCAGAGGCTTCGCAGTTACCGTGGAAACACTGTCATCCTCTACAACATTCACTCACCAGTAAAACCCATGGAGTTGGATGTTGGATGACAGTGGGTCTAAACACTTGTTTTTATGTTCAGTTAATGATAGATTTTGCTGAAAACCTCACTTTTTCTTCAGTTTTTTGTTTCTGGAGACTGATGTCATTAAATAGTGTTGTATGTCACGCCAGTTGGCATTTGGTATGTTATAGGTGCACATTACTGACCTTTCATGTGTAATACCTGAAAATATCTGATTTTGACTGAAAAATCCAAAATCCAGAGGATAACATTCTAATAAACGGGGATAAATTACTTAGAAAAGTTTAAATCCATCTTGAAATCACAATAAAAGGCTTAAAGCTAAAATAAGAAGCCTGTTTGGGCAATATATGCAAGAAAAAGTACAGGTGTTTTTCTGACTAATTCTAACTTTAACTTCCAAATATAAGTAAAATTATGAAATGTGATATTTTGTGATAATGTGTTTATTTTTAAGGGTTATAGTCTGTAAATTTAGTTTTTAAGTTCACTCTATTGAATCTATTAAAGTCTAAGTCTCAAAAAGCACAAAAATCTGACTGATGGCAACTGTACCTTCGAAACTGTTTAATAACTGTTGATCCACTAATTCTATCAATACATGTAAATAATTGGTGTAAAATACAGTTTGTCATCTTTTCATGGTCATCAGATATGACCCATTTGGGCGTTCAGAGGCTCCGTAGTTACCATGGAAACACCATCATCTTCTACAACATTGTTTCACCAGTAAAGCCCATGGAGTTGGATCAATGACAGTGGATGGAGATGCTTGTTTTTATGTCCAGTTAATGATATATTTGCTGAAAAACTAACTTTCTCTTCAGTTTTCTGCATTTCTTATTTAATAACCTTTGAATTTACTCTGAGCTTTTATGAACATCTACATGATCTGTAAAGTAAATATTGCATGGATGAAGAAAGGGATGTTGGAATCCGGCTCTAAGAACCAAGTTGATAGAAAAATTCTGAGATACCATCTAAGAATCAAAACAGTCACTGGATTCTGGAATCAGAAGGCTTTACTAGCAGCAAGGAGTCAAGTACACACAGCAAGATGCAGCAGTTGACTAACACCAGGAAGTCTAAGTTCTTATGAAAGAATATAGATAACACAACCATTGGTCCAAGTGTCCAAACATAATGACGATCAAGTTCACCATTGGCTTAGGAATCCAAAACACGGAGATGCATGGGTTCACTGACCCTCGTTTGTACTCTTCTCCTTCCTATTCTACGGCCTGATCTCCCCAAGGGCAACAGGCCGCTGGCACCACAAGACAGAAAATATGTAGATAGAGAAGAAATGGTAGCCATATCCCGGGTGTTTTCTTATAGGACATGTCATCACGACCCATCCATGACTCATGCTCTCGACAAAATACGTGATTTATCCTCATATTTGTGGCTCCGTATGATCACATTTGTATTTCTTTCTTACTTTATCATTCAACACAAAATAAAACCCATCCAGAATACTAATGTTACAACTGCAGGGCAATGAAAAAGTTTGGCTAAGCAAAGAATATAAATTCAGTCCCAGATAAACACAAATACTACAACTTTACAAACAGAGGACAAGTTTGTATGGGTTGAAGGGATTGAAAAGTGTGTTTTCTTGTTTGAAAACTCCATTCATTTCCTTTTCATATCTCAGGATGTTTGATGAGAGCAGCCCTTCTTGCAGTCAAGCCTAAAGATAAAGGGTTTCATTGCGGGAGGAGAAAGGAAGGAACATGTCAGGAACAGAGCGTGAATGCAGCTCAGATCCCTTTTCAGAATCACCTCAGCATACGAACACAAACACCCCTGCAGAGCCCTCCTGGTATTCATCATCCAAGTCCGAAGGTGTATTTTAGTCGTATTTGTCTTTCATATGAAAATATTTTAATCCTGACAAAGTATGAGCAAAAAATAGCGGCTGTATCAGCACGATAATGAGAAGATGGAACGAATTCAGCACCCAATATGGAGTTGAAATTAATCTCTGTGTAGACAGAAGGAGAATGAAAGCAAAAAGGAGAGCAGGTCTTCCTCAAGTCGCACTGCGCAGTTTTCTGTCTTCCAAGAAGGGATCAGAGCTTCCATAAAGGTTCAATGTGTGAGATTTAGGGGATTTCAGAAGATCTAATGGCGGAAATTGAATATAATGCTTATAATTATGCTTTCATTGGTGTATGATAAAGGGAAAAGAGCACCTGCTGTGTTTTTATGACCTTAAAATGAGACGGTATTTCTAGAGGAACACAGAGTCTACTGTAAAAGAAGGGTTGGATAAACCTACTGATTTGTGTTTTGCTGTTTAGAAGCTTTGAGATGGTGTTGCCATGTTAGTCTTTTGGATCAACAAGATGAAGAAGGAGAAAATACTACCAATGTCCTTGTAGCTCACCGGCATGTTCTATCAAGAATCAATACCAAGTTGAATTTGCAAGGTTGTCAGGTTCTGTCTCTAAGTTCGAGTCCTGTGGACTGGATACAGGAGATCAAGCTCCCAGTAGAAGTGGGCAGTACTTTCACTGGAGGAGAACTCAACTCATTCTGTCAAAGTCTATATATGACTTCTGTCAGTGATCAATAGGAACTATATTGATATCTGTAACCATTTGCCATGTTATGAACTATAAAAATATGGACCATTAAGGCAAAGGTAAATTCTTAAGATTTCAGAAATTCGTCAAAAATTCAAAGATCAAAATTTCTCAGAACTCTGAAAAACCTTTGTAGACATTGTCCCAAGGAAGTTACACATAAAAATTGAAATAAGATGTTTGAAGAAATTGCTAATGAAGACAAAGATGACGACGCCAACGATGGACACAGTGCCTTCACAGTAGCTCACATCTTATCAGACGATTAGCTAAGAGGCAAGGAATGAACCTGAACCTAGGGCTGCACGATTAATCGATTTTAAATCGAAATCGGATTTTTTAATTAGGATGATTTTTAAAATAGGGAAATCGTAAAATCGATTTCATCTCTCTCGTGCCTGCGGGCCGCGCACTTGCGGGCTACCGTAGGCTCCTCCTCCTATCAGTGACAGCGGTCTGTCACAGAAGTCTGTGTAATGACCGGACTATAAATGTGTTAATGAGTCCACAGTACTTATAAGCAATATAAGCCGTGGCTTCACGCACGGATCCCGCAACTGAAATAGAACTGCATGCGGATCACTCTTCCGTTGTCACAGATCCGTACCGTACTGTCTTCTTCCGAACCGGGTCCGGGTCTCGGGGTCATCAGCCTCAGCAGAGGAGCCCACACAGCCCTGTGCCCACACACATCCACCAGCTCCACAGATAGAATCCCTCCAGCGTGTCCTGGGTCGGTCTGTTCCACGCACGGATCCCCCAGTTTAAATAGAACCGCATGTGGATCACTCATATTAACGTGGTCCACGCACGCACGACTGAAGCCTGTCACTGACTTACATTTGTATCACTTCTGTGGGCCCAGATACCCAGAGGAAAAAAAAAAAAAAAAAAAACAGTGTATATATATATATATATATAAATAAAAGAATTAATTTAGTCCTCTTACTTGCTAAATTTTTCATTCCCAAATGTAAGTTCTGTAACACAAAACCAAATATTATTTATTTTTTGTAAGATGTTGAACTTTATTTAAAGCTGTTCGATAAATCTGGAAACAAAAAGGCTATAAAAAACATAAGTATTTGCTCTGATTTGGACATTGTATTATAGTGTATTCCCCCTGGCAAACTTATGTTATTTTCTTGTTGTATACATTGTTTGTATACTCTACTTCATTCAATAAAGATTTAATTAAGAAAAAAACTTCTGTGGGTTCATCACGTGATACCATCACAGATTTGAGGTCAGAGCAGTGCCTTGCATTGTTGGCTGCTCACAAAAACGACATGCTGACTTCTGTTGTCTTTTGTAATTTTACCCAAAAATCAAAATCGAAAATCGAGTTTTTAGAGGAAAAAAATCGGGATTTTTTTTTTTGCCAAAATCGTGCAGCCCTACCTGAACCTTACAAAAACACTGACCAAATCAACCAATAGTGTCGTATCAGATTGTTACATCTGACATCATGGAACCGGGACAAACAGTCAGTTCAAATCTTTATCTTCGACTGAACTGGAGAGACCAGATAAAGGACTGACAAATGAAAGACAACATATGAAGATGTGAAGACAAAAGCCCAAGTCTACATAAGGGGACTCCATTAAGAAAAGGTTTGGTAGATGTGGTGGGAACAGATGTTAGTAAGCTAATATGCTAATGCTAGCTAGTACAAAACTTCAAGCAGAACAACCAGAGTTGTGCTGATAACAGTATAAATGTATAAAGTATAAACAGTATAAACACACTAATAATGTCTACCTGCGCTAATGATCAGACTAGCTGACAGACCATAGACTTCACTACATATTAATGATAATATCAGCTAATGGATCTAAGTTCCTCTGATTATTGCAATGAATCTCCAGTAAACTTAACGACAGAATTCTTCACAATAAGATTTTAAAAATGTTTGTTACAGGAAAAAGGGTTTTTGTTTCTTTTTTAAATTTCTGATTTGCATATTTATTTGTGTAAAAATACAGTAGCAATGTGTTCTTAAAAACAGCATTTATCTGGAGTTATCTTCAGATCCTCAGCACCTTAAGTTTAAAGAGGATTTTTCTTTTTTTTTTTTTTTAACAGACTTACCCATCAGTAAACCCTGATCTGAATAAAGTTCTTTAACTCTTGTCTGTAATTAGATTTTTGTGCTTACCTCTCTGTTTTCATCTGCAGTGTTAGAGTCATCCACTGAAAACATTTCTTAGCACACAGTGGAGCATGTAGAAACCTGGAACAGATTAAACACAGTAAACCATGTTAATTATCAAGGTTTTAACTCCGTGCCCTGTTTTTGTCGGTTTAACAGATGCATGTTTCCAATGGCTTTCTATCGCACAAACTAGTATGACCCATTCCTGTATCTGGGCCGGTTATTAACATTGAAAAAACAATCATGGACGAATTATGACTGAAGGTCATACGGTTCAAGTTGTGCACAGATTTAGGGGCAGGTGTCAAGACAATCATACAGAATGTTCACATTATAGATGTATTATGTATTATGCAATAATCTTCTGTTCTGCAATAACGACGCAATGTTTATTCAATATTTATTCACAACAATTGCACTATTTTCATATAGACTTGAGTTCATAGATATACTTAGTGTTCATACGTAATATATACTGTTAATATTGTTCATATATACACATACTGTTAATATTGTTCATATATACACATACTGTCACATACTGTTAATATTGTTCATATATACACATACTGTCACATACTGTTAATATTGTAAATATTATGTCCATTCATATTTATGTCTATCTCATTCTACTTAACTCTCTTCTTATTTTACTTTTGTAAAATTTTATATTTTCTGATCTTATTTTTAGTTTTTTGTAGTTTCATATTCTGAAGTATTGTTTTTTATTAATACTGTTGCACTGACTGGAGTAGCACTTCTAACTTCATTGCAATGACAATAAAGGCTATTCTATTGTATTCTGCAATTGTATATTTACAGTTCTCTCTCTTTCTCTCTCTCTCTCTCTCTCTCTCTCTCTCTCTCTCTCTCTCTCTCTCTCTCTCTCAATTTACTAAAAACTTGGCACATATATAAAAGCAATTGATATGCTGACATCAGCACATGCATAGACATGATGACATCAGCTGGATCGATGCCAAAATAAGCTACAATGTGTGCGAGGGGCTTGTGCCTGGAACCACTTGCTTTTTGCTATTTTTACTGGTCTTTCTTGCAACACTGTACATTTTCCAGTTGTGGGACAAATAAAGGTCTGTCTTCATTTAGACGTGGTCTGTATCACTGACATCTGCCAACTATTACGATAACGCAAAGAGAATTTAGGAAATGTTTAACTGTCGTGTCGGATTTTTATCGTTGTCAAGGACTATGGCTGAGTTTGTCTGACAAGCTCCCATTTGTCCAGGACTTGTTGGTTTGGCTGACATCCAAATGGTTTTCATCTGCTGACTTTTTGTTGGACACGCTGAAAAAAAAAAACAGGAGAGAAAATCCAAGAGCAGGTGTGTGAACTTCCTGCAGATTTGGGATTCCAACTGCTGTGTTCAACACTGCTGCAGGTGCTTATTTACACTGTACATCTAGAGCCAACACAACTATTTGGCAAGCTTCCGTCACTGTCATCTCCCCTTTATGGCTGTATATTCTTTCTTCCTTCCTTCCCCCATTTCCATTCTTCTGTCTTTGTTTCCTCCTCTAAGATCAGGACTTTTTTTTTTCCTTCTCCCGAGGTTTATAATAAAATCTGTGCTGCTCTGTGGAAGCACTCCAATCTATTCTCCCCTTTTATCCGACCCAAGAGGGAGGGAGAAAAAATATATTTTATCTTTTCTTTTTTCTTTCATTTTTTATAACCCTTGGTACCATTTCATTCTTCTGTAGCCACAGCTCTTCAATTTTATTTCATCCTGTCTTCAGTAAAGTTGAGCTGATGAGCTTGAGGTCTCTCATATTGATCTTTAAATGGATGATGAAAAAGGCCACTGTCTGTTGGTCAATTGGCTGGTCTTGGCGCTATTGGCAGTGTCCACAGTGATTACAGTCCACGGTCTGGAAATGTAATCCACTTCTGGTGCCACTTGTCAGCGGGAGCAGAGGCCATGTTGAAACCCAGCAGAGCTTTGTGTTTTTTACACTGTTACACATTCATTACGTACAAGGACACGAGTTCAAGCACAGAGATCTTATTTTAATCTCAACAGTCGGAGTTTGAGTGTCACATCCTTAATTTGATACAGCCCTGAAGTGGAGAGTTCACTTTTTCACTAAAGTACAACTGTTGTGTGTTACTTTTAATATTTTCTGCTTGTGCAAGCGTATTAAACCCATTTTAGTTCAAGAGCCACATAAAGTGGACCAGACCAGTAAAATAACAACATAATAATCTATAAATAATGTCAACTCCAAACTTTTCTCTATGTTCTAGAGTGGAAAAAGTAAAATTATATTATGAAAATGTTTACATCTACAAATTATCCTTTAAAAAACATGAACCTGAAATTTCTTAAGAAAAATAAGTGGAATTTTCACAATATTATGCCTCAGCTGATCATTACAATTACATACAGCCAAATATTAGCCTGTCCAGCTATCCGGATTTCTCAATGAGAAATCCGTTTGGAATCGCAGGGCTTGAATCCAAGTATGAAGGTGGGACTAACAGGTGCCAAGTCAACCAATCACAGATAAGATGGATGTGACACTTTTGTCAGAGAAACTTGAGAATACACGGTGTAATCTGTAATTCGATCTGTATTTTTTAATCAAGTTAACAACCAACAGCAGGTGTAAAGAGATTTGCGAACTTGGAACTGACTTTGACTAGCAACAAAAAGAAGTCGGTGCGGTGAGTAAGACGCATTGGGAAACACCCACTCCCCATACTTGTGAACGGTTTGGTGTAGAATAGATTGTGCATATTTCACCGCGGTTGGCCCAATTCCAGACGGTTTTCTCAGTATTCAATACACTGAGAAAACTGGATGGCTGGAAAAATATGACCACAAGTGGACCGGCTCAGTTTTAACAATCGTGAAATAGCCTATAAATAATGTGAACTCCTAAGTTTTGTTTATCTTTTAGTGTGAAAAAAGATAAATCACATTACGACAATGTTTATAACAACAAACTACATTTAAAAAAATGTGATTAACATGAACCTGAAATTTTCTAACAAAAATAAGTGCAATTTTAACAATAATGTGTCTGAGTTTATCATTTACACGAAACCTAGAATTGTTTTCAAGGTACAAACACAACTTATGAGCCCAGACATACTGTATATTTACACTGCTGTAACCCTAATCTAAATTTTCACAAAATTATTACATTTTTATTATTTAATACAACCCATGTAGGACAGTAAATATATTTTTGAAGTTACAGGCATACACTGAATCTATCCGACTGCTTGCTACAGTGAAACTACCGAGAGAAAACTCAAAAAAGAATATGATAATGTTCCTGCATGAGGCCAGATGCTAATTATTAGCTTAACAACCTGAAGAAGAGCAGGCTTCAGTGGTAAAATTGTTCCAAGTGTAAACTTTGTTTTTGGCCCAAACCTTCACATTCTCTGCAGACCTAATGAGGATAAATCCACCTCAAATGACTGGTTTTCAGAACATGATCACGACCAACCATCCCTGATTTGCTTCATATTTTCAGAAAATTATACTATTCCTAGTGAACACCATACAAAAAAACAGCTTTGAAAAGGGGGTGATAGTAAAAATAAGCAGTTCAGAAACAGATGCTGAGTTCAATGAGTCAGTACTTTAGAACTGTTCACAATAAATGATTGAAACTTTCAGGAGTTGTTCTGAGGTACAAGATGTCCTTAACTCCAGTAAAAAAAAAAAAGATTCACAGTTACACAGCTGCCAAATTACAGCTCGCTGAAATCTGTAAAAACAGATGTTCTGGCCTTAGGCATCTCCAAATTGAAGCACATCATCTATTTAATTTTAATATTTATCTCTCATGTTGTTATACTGATGTGGTGACTTAGTATTTTCTAAAGGAAAAATATTTTCTGATTTAGGAAGTATTAAAAATGAAAAGTGTCATTTCACACCTTTTTTCAAATGTATTTTGCTCATGCCTTGATGATTAATTAACCGTGACATTTAAAATCGCGAATAATCGTAACACAACAGCATCGTTATAACCCTAACTGGCAACAGGATAAACTTCCATCTAATGAATAAAATCAAAACCATGTCCATTTTCCAAGTGCCAATGTCTCAAAAACTAATAAGGATATGAAGCTGATATTTTGCGTAGTGTTTAGTAGGATTAACATCATTATTCTCTCAAAGTAAGAAGTAAGAAATTTGAGATGGTCAGTTGAAGGCCTCTGCTGATTCCACATGTAAGAACGTCATCAGACTTCATTATTAAAACTAAAAAATATCCTGTCCTGATGCAGCCTCTAGATTTTGGTTAAAGGGATGAGGGGTTTAGAGTCTTTCCTTTCTCCCTGCATTAATATTTCACATTCATACACAGGTAAGGACCATCTGCTCTATAAACGGTGTACTTCCAGACCATAAAAGGTAAACCTCATATGTAGTGAGGCTTTAATTGAAACATGGACACTCACAGACACAAAATGCTTTAATGTTTGGAGAAAGTTCTCTCTGTTTTTTGTTTTTTTTTCAGTTGTTGATGCAGCAAAATAGAAGAAAAGTCATTACAAAGTTGGAACTTTGCTCATTTGCAGGGAGCTAATTATGTGCTCCCCCACTGGAGCACACTAATAGTGCATACACCAAAACCACTACGTGTTGCTGTGTTCATTAGCAAATAATATGTTGGGCAGTTATTATTTCTGAGTATTTGACCTGGTGGCTCATAATGTGCTATGCTACATTAGACTTAGATACCTCAGGGGAAGACAGATGATTTTATTTCAGCATTCGGTAATTGCACTGACACGATAAGAGGTTCAAAGTGCAATCTCTACAATAAGTCAGGTTGATTTTGCCTGTGTGGTTGTTAGCAATTCCAATGAGGTGGCTCATGCCCAGACACAATCCTGCCTCTACTTGTTGGAGATAATATTTAACATGCCAGCTTTAGTGCTCTGAAACAGATGACCGACTCTGGATGCCCGTGCCTCTCCACTGGCATAAGATCAAATCGCACTAGAGCTTTCATTTTTCAGCCTCTGCTTTGTTTCACAATCTGCTTCCCACTGTGCAAATCAGTGGAACAAAACAGAAATAATAAGGATTACCATAATTCAAACAAGCAACAAATTTTTCTACTTTCTGTGTCCACTTGTCTCTCCCACTCCATATCGACCACAACCCTATAAGGTCAACCATAACAGAAAGCCCAGATTTATTTAAATTTTTGTGCAATAAAGGTGTGAGAAAATGTCTTTTTGCCAATTCTTTTACACATTTTTTCAAAATCTGCCCATTAATTATCATTATTATATGTAATAAATGTTTAAAGCAACTAAAAATGGACTTGTATTTCTTATCATTCATCTTTCAACTATTTCATGTGGTAAAACATTAAATTCATTCTGTGTCCATGTTACAGCATCTTATGTTTTAGTTATTTCTAGTCATTTCAAGCCTGTGTCATAGTCTCTGTTCACTTTCTGTCTAGTTGTAGACAAAGTCCCTCATACAGAGGGCAGCTCTGGTCAGATCTTTGCATACATATATATATATATATATATATATATATATATATATATATATATATATATATATATATATATATATATATATATATATATTTACAGCTAAATAGTGGAAAAAAAGGTGAAAACAAACACATGGCCAAACACAGTAGTAGAACACTCCAAACCAGTATTATCGCAATAATATACAAGAATTTACAAGAATTCACCACAAAAACAGAGCTAAAACCTCATTACGTGCGTTTATATGACAACTTCTATTCCTGGTTTAATCTGAATAAACATTAGATCCTATTTAAGATGCCCACGTAAACACCTTATTCCAATTGAAAAAGAAAAGTTCGGATTAAATTTAAACCCGATTAAAGTCACTGGTTTAATCCCCTTTTAATTCCAATCTAAATTATTCCTCGGACACATAAATCCTTTATTCCGTTTGGACTTTATTCCTGCCATTCTGCGCATGCTCGTTGTCTTGTCCTGTTACGATGACGCACACATTCTGCACTGGCGGAAGAATATGCAGTGCAGTCTAGTCAACCCAAACCGTTCCAGTGGGCTATTCTGATGGGATCTACCAGCCTCTAAAACCCCGAAGGAAGAGTTCTCCACCTGTTTTTTATTAATTCATTTGTCATGCACTAATGAGTTAGCTAAGTGGGCTAATCAGTTTGCACTGCAGTGCACCGACTGCCTTGTTCTCGCAGCCCTTCTGCTAGCTTAGTTTAGCCTAGTTTAGCATAATCGCTTCATTGCTATGGTCAGACGTAGCCAAGCTTTTATAGGTGATTTGTAGTATTTTATGAGTGATTTTGTGAAATTCAAGTCTCCCTAATCATTACTTTAGTCCGCTGGGGTCAATATGGTCACAAATTGAGGCTCAGATCATGGCGATGTGACTTACTGCAGTAATAAAATCTGGGCAAATAAAAACTAATCCAAAGCTAAAACGGAAAGCAAAGCTAGTTTAGCGCATGCATCCCTTCCAACAAAAAGATTTTCTAACTTCCGCCAACACAACAGTCCCAAGATTGTATGAGTGCAGTAAGTCGCGGATCTAAAGAAATAATTAAGGAGACTCAGATTTCAGAAAATCACTTACAAAAGACAACAAACCACCTTTAAAAACTTGCTACGTGTGACCATGGAGATGCAGTGACTATGCTAAGCTAAGTTACCAGAAGGGCTGCGAGAACAAGGCAAGGTGAGCACTGCAGCGCAAACCCTTTTGCTCACTTATGTACCTCATTAATACCTCATGTAAACCTTTATTCGGGTTTAACATTTCCATGTAAACAGAAGAGAAAATACTTTCGTTCTGAATTAATTTCTTCTGGAAAAATAAATCGGATTAAAAAACATCATTTAA
The DNA here is from genome assembly GCF_902148855.1 of Sphaeramia orbicularis. Classification (NCBI taxonomy): domain Eukaryota; kingdom Metazoa; phylum Chordata; class Actinopteri; order Kurtiformes; family Apogonidae; genus Sphaeramia; species Sphaeramia orbicularis. Next base: position 47,941,937 of record NC_043973.1, read on the forward strand.
CTGTACCCACTGAAATACTGCTAAAAATAATAAGTGTCTCTCACTGACTGCACTCTGCTGCTCTCTGCTCTGTCCACTTCCACCCCTCCCCCTCAGCCAATGCAGGCCTCTATCCTAATGAGTTATAGACTGTGGCCCAATCCCAATTCACCCCTTGGTCCCTCCCCCTTACCCCTCCCCCTCCATTTTGCATGTTCATGTGAAGGGGTAGGGGTGTCCCCATTCTCGATGAGTCGGAGGAGAAGGCTAAGGCAGAGAGCTGTTTGGCCCTGGAGATTTTTCAGGACCACACAACAAATGCAGGGGTAGGAGAAATCTCCCATAATTCTGTTCAAATCATTGGCAAGATGGAGGTAAACTAAGCAAAAAAGTGCAGCAGTGTGACAAAGGAAACACAAATGTACGGATTTTCTTCATAAATAACTTAATCATTTGATCGTCCACTTAATGCCATTTCAATGTGTTATAGATCACATTTCTGCAGGTTGCAGTTGATAGCCACAAAAGATGACCAAAGCCCATGGAACAGAGACGGTTACACCTGCTGACGGCATGATGAATACTTTCACAAAGTTGTTAGCATCGATGACTGCTGATGACATAACAGGTCTGGAAGGGTTGTCTCAGTTCATAGGGGAATGTTTCAACCCCTACCCATTTCAGCTCCGTTTCAAGGGGTAGCGCCAAGAGCAAGGGCCAAGGGGTAGGGGTAAGGGGGAGGGCCAAGGGGTGAATTGGGATCGGGCCTAAAGTTTCAATTCTGAGCTTTCAGATGGTGTTTAAATTTTGACAATAGTAAGAACGGTTCCGAAGTTATGGTAATTTGAATGCCATAAAATGCAAAATATGTTGCTGGAGACACACGTCATCTTAAAAGGGTTAAACCTAATTATCAGAGAAAAGCTGCAGCGTGTGGATGAAATAGTCGGAGCAGTAGACAGGTGAAACAAGCAGCAACTGAAGCAATTTACTGTCTTCGTGACATAATTTAAAAGCACGTTTCTGTCTCTGCTGCTATAATGAACATGTATTTTCAGTTGGAAAAGTAATACAGCGACTTGCAGCTATGTCAGTAAAGTGAGACAGTCATCTGTCTCCAGAGCACATGAAAAAGCCCGACAGAGAAAATGTGTTGTTTAAGAAAGTCACTCATGGGAGAAAACATAACGCCACACTCACTATTTCTGTGAAAACACCAGTGAGTTCAGAAGAGTTTTATAGCATCTCCAGTCACGTCTGCCTCTAGATGAATAAACAAAATAAACCTGTGGAGTAAATTTATGCCCTTTTATAAATCATATCATCTGAGTCATTTTTGATTTGACCGACTTAGACCTGTCACAGATACTACATAATGGCCGTATGAGAGTCATTTTTGGCACAGTGCTGGTTTGTTTTGGTTTATTTTGTGTCTCTGTCATGTAAAATATTGATGAACAAAAGGCGAACAGGAATACATTTCATTGTGTACATTTCAATGGAAATAAAGGTCCCTTCTTCTTCTCAAGTTGCATAGTTCAACTATTATGAGATTTATACGACAGCTGCAACAACATTTCGAGACAATAATGTTTTCATTGCAATTATTTGCACAAGTCAAAGTCCACAAAAGTTGGAATGTTGCGCTAAATGTCAAAAATCTCCAGTAACTTGGGACAGCAGCAACAAAAGGCTGGAAATATCAGCTATATTACCTAATTAATAATATTTAACGCTATGTGTTTTGTAGCATTTGTGAATATTGCCATATAATTTTTGAACGTGTATTTATCCATAATTTAGTTATGAAATACATGTTTTTCATCCTGCGTGGATGTAAATAATCAGAATAAACACTGGGGATCATGTTCATCTCATTATGATTTATTCAACAGAGCTGTTTCTATTTCCCATTTTGCATTTGAATTTTTTTTCACAAGCTTTTTGAGCAAAATTAAGGATTCTGATGGTAGTAACCTTACTAAAATAAGTCATTTTTTCATATTTTCCAGGAAAAACAAAACCCTTAACCAGAAATGTGCCAGCAGAGTATTTGATCATTTAGGCAAAAAGTAATTTCAGTCAAAAAATGACTGAGATCTCCAAAAAATATCTGTGCACCTCTTTTTTTATTTTATTTTTACATTTATTTACCTATTTATTTTGTTTCTTCCCCTTTGTTTATTTTATGTATGTATATTTGAACTTACAAATATGCACATGTGTATGTGTACGTGTGTATATATATTATATATATATATATACACACACACACATACATATACAGGGTGGGGAAGCAAAATTTACAATATTTTGAGGCAGGGATTGAAAGATAGTGTATGACCAATTAGTTTATTGAAAGTCATGAGAATTTATTTGCCACAAGAAAATTTACATAATAGAAAATGTTTTTATTCTATGTGTCCTCCTTCTTTCTTGATAACTGCCTTCACACGCTTCCTGAAACTTGCGCAAGTGTTCCTCAAATATTCGGGTGACAACTTCTCCCATTCTTCTTTAATAGAATCTTCCAGACTTTCTCGTTATAGTTTTGCTCATAGTCATTCTCTTCTTTCCATTATAAACAGTCTTTATGGACACTCCAACTATTTTTGAAATCTCCTTTGGTGTGACGAGTGCATTCAGCAAATCACACACTCTTTGACGCTTTCCTGATCACTCATACGGGCAAAAGTTTCTGAAAAGGTATGGATAATAGTGTTAGGTATGATTATGACATCAATTTTTGTTTGGTTTCAAAACAATTGACGTAGTGCCTGCTGAGAAAAAACAACTAAATGTTCATTGTAAATTTTGCTTCCCCACCCTGTATATATGTCACAGTAGAGATTGAAATCCAGTAGGATTCGTAGCTGCAAGTAGGATTACAAATCCTACTAGGACAGATTGAAATTTTAGTTTGTCCTAGGACAAACTGAAATTCCTATCTGTCCTAGTAGGATTACGAATCCTACTGGATTTCAATCTCTACTGTGATATATATATATATATATATATATATATATATATATATATATATATATATATATATACGTGTGTGTGTGTGTGTGTGTGTGTGTGTGTGTGTACATATAGTTGAAGGGGGTTTGTATATCTTTATTTTATAACAGTTTCATTTTTAACTTGTATGTTTCTTGTTATATATCTGAAAATAAGAAGACCTTGACAAAAATCAAATTTAATAAAATGACTGAGGTAATTATTTTGGAAGTTATTTTGAAGGTGACGTTATTCACAATGGAATGAGGATAACTCATGCTTTTACCACCACTCTGGACTCACAAAGAAGACTCAAACTGTGTGGAATCATACTAGGCATTAATAAGCAAAACTAGAAAACTACCCACAATTTACAAAAACAGTAAGTATATGTCTGTCCACTCCAAACTTGTGTATTAAGTATATTTGTCACTTTTGGGAATAACATTTGTGTTTGACACGAGAGTTTTGTATCAAATATTTACATTCATCTGCAACTTCAATACTGTTAACAATAAGAGCTACAGGTTTGAACGTCATCCTGCTCAGTTAAAAATATGACTTCCATTAGCATATCTGTGATACTGACAACTATGACCTGTATGTTCTTCATTACCATAAACACAGGAATGGTGTTTTGTTGTGAGTTTCCTTACTGTACCTTTTTCCTTGAACATCACCAGGGTGTTATACTGTGCAAGAAAATAGTTCTAAAGAAAGAGAAAATGCACGGTTTCGGTCTGTTTCTAAAACATGCGGTGACCAACTGTGTTCGAGGTGTTTTCTGAAGAAGTAAGCATGTATTTGTGACTTGTTTTACTGATTTCTAAAGACAGACTAGATGTGTACATGCATCAAGGTGCAAAACAGAAATATTTAACTAGAGGTCACATAAAAAGGAGAGAAGTCAGCACAGTGTTAGTCTCTGAGATGGTAATTTAATTCTGTTTTTCTCTTTAAACTAGGCAGTGTTTCAGTCTGCAGGAGATCTTGCAGACTGAAATGCTTTAAAAACAGAATTTAATTGCCTTCTTTGGAGCCTGACAGTGAGCAGACTTTTCTGTTTTTCTTGTTAAGATTTACCAGTGGACCTGAGCTGCTTAGAATCGCTGGGTTTGGTCCTTTTGACTTTTATTGACAATGAGCATAAATAGAATATGTCCGGCAGTATATACCTTTATTCGCTCTAAATTGATTCAGAAGACTTTAATGGATGCAACTGATATTCAGATTAGTTTATTCATGCCTGTACATCTCCATTACAGTGGGTTTTAAAGGGGTCATATTTAGCTAAACCCACTTTTATTAGTCTTTGGTTCATTTATTTGTGTATTTGGACCCTAATAGTTCATATAGCTTGAATTTGAACCCTCCACGTGCTGCACAGCTATGTTTCTATTCATTTTGGCAAAAATCCAGTGGATTTCTACAATCCGTTTTAATTCCTGCTTAATTTGACATAACTGTTTGTCAGCAGCCGCGGTTGTAGTCCATACTGAAAATATGTCCAAACTTGGTGCCGATTACCTAAAATGTTAAGTTGTTGGTTGAATGGGGCAGAGCAGCACAGCCAACAACCTGGTGGGGGCGGGGCCTGAAGTGGCTCATGTGCATTTAAAGGGCCAGCGCTCCAAACCACCTTTCTGGTGTCATTACTCAGAAATAGGGTTGAAGATGGACCTGTGGAGTTGAATGAATGAAGAATTCAGACCCAAGCAGAGCATTTACAGTTTATATAAACTACAGGGGAATATTTTAAAACAATAACTCCATTTAAAAAATCAGAATATCAGTCCTTTAAAGCTAAATTTTTGTAAGGCGTTGAGCTGGAGCCAGAGGTCGTGAATAGGGCTGCACAATTAATTAATTTCAAATCGAAGTCCGATTATTTAATAGATTAAAAAATTTTAAAATTAAATAAAAAAGGGTCATTGTCAAATTGAATTTCATCTCTCTCGTGTCTCCAGGCTGCACCTCCAGGCTACTGCAGGCTCCTCCTCCAAACTGTGCGAGCAGTCTCCACAGTCTTTGGTCTCTACACACCAGTACACAAATGCCGTTTGCTAAGGAGAGTGAGAAGTTCGTGGCTAAAAATAGCAAGAGCAAATCGGTTGTGTGGAATTGGTACGGCTTCAAAGTTTCTGATAAAGACCAAACCATTCCTCACTGCAAAGTCAGCCTGAAGGCGATATCAGTCAAAGACCGCAGCACAATCAACTTATTTCAGTTTCAGAGTGGGAGCAGTGCGTTGCATTGCGGGCTGCACATGAAAACGACATGCTGGCTAAAATGCCACTACCAGCCCCAATCAAAATCGTAATCTAAAATCGAGTTTTTTGGGAGAAAAAAAATTGGGATTTTATTTTTGGCCAAAATTGTGCAGCCCTAGTAGCAAACCCCAAACCTGTGCTAAAACAGAAAGTGACTCTGGGCCGTTATCATTGCAATACTAGAGTTTTTGGTGAGAACATAGAATTCTCAGCATAGTTTTTACATATAGAAAAAAAAAAGATTCACATTCACTTGCTTCATTAAGCTTGTACAAAAGTTGGGTCTCTAAATTGAACCCATCCCAATCCACACAGCACCTAGCATTAGCATTAGCACATAAAAGGTTTAAGATTAATTTGCTTTATTTTCCCTGAAGGGAAATGCAAACACATTACCTAAGAATAGTACCAGCGATAAAAGCAGTGCCTCACCACACCACCCAGGTATCAGCGCTTTCAGAGACATTGAAGGGAAAAGATATTAACACAGGCTTCAGAATTGTTAGCCTGGTTATAGAGAGACATACTGAGCCATTCTGGACCGTTAGTGAGGAAAAAGTCCACATTTTCACTGCCAGTTACTGGTACACGATGAATACAGACTCCAATCAGATTACAGAATTATAAAACTTAACAGATTCAGGGGTTTTCTGACCAAAGGGTAAGGACCTCAGCTCCAAAATGATGCCAAATACAATGTTGTAATACCACTTACAGCCACTAGCTGCTGCTCCAAAAAATCCTAACATGCATTAAAAAAAATGCATTTTTTTCCGCAATAATTAGCTCCACTGTAGCAATAGTTATAATATCCACTATCCACTGTTTTATAAATGCTTGATAGAATTTACCATTTTACAAAGTCATTAAGACAGCAATAACCATTAGCTCATCTATGACTTATTAGGCTTTCAGAACTCCACCGTTTTTGTCCAAATATGGTCACTTCTAGCTCCAAATCACAAACTACTGACATCAAAACAGAAGTCCAGAGACCAACAGGTGACCATTAATTATATCCAATTTATCTCACATGCTCATTAGCTTGACTTGTGCTGTTCCGATTCTGTAACCTAGTGGACTGTGGTATCAGCTGGACACTTTTAACTGAACTGACTCATACACCCACGACATCTAAGACCTTTTCAATCGATCAGAACTCTATATAAAAGCACAGTGTGAAGGTGATGCCCCTGGGTTCCTGTTCCACACATACCTACTTCAATGGTGTCACGGCTCAATGCTCTGCTCTTCAATGTCTATTTTCTACAAATACTGACACCTGTGGCCTCTATATTGTTCTATTATTCTCCCAAGATAGCTCAGGTGATGCTTTTACCTTCAGACTTGCACAAGATAAAGCAGGAGAAGAGAGCAGTTTAATGGATACGTTACAGTATATGGTAGTTTTTTCAATTATTTCCATACCTGCCATACCAGTTAACATTTGATGCAAAATACACTTCCCTTGTACCAAAGCTTAAGCTAAAAGTTCACTCAGGCTGACTTAACTGTAGCTTAAATGCAGCTGAATCAATGAATATTTCCTCAAATAAATGCACACAGATTCAAAATCAGATACAAAATCGATAGCATATCTTTTATGATATGCCATGCTTGTATCATCTCCATCGACTCTCCCTACGAGTTGCATCCAATGTGAAACGATGACCTGAATTTGCCAACAACCAGCACTTGTTCTTCAGATTGTTCAGTTTATTATTAACTAACAATAATAAGAAGAAGAAGAAGAAGAAGAAGAAAATTATGTATAGGTGCCTTTCAGGACACTCAAGGTCACCGTACAAAGTTGTTAAAATAAAAAAGAATTAAAATTACACTCATACATATATAAAACACAAAGTACAAAATGGCAGCAGATAAAAGTGAAATGATGAAATAGAGTAGGCCTGTCAGAATAAATTGAATAAGTTTAAGAGTTAATATTTAAAGTGTTTGGTGAAAAGTGGATTTATCAGTCTCTTTTGCGTCCTCTAAAGGTGGAGCTGATACCATCCAAAACCTCACTGTGACTCTACTTCCTCCCTACTTCACGGGTTTGACTGCCATCGCAGTGCATTTTCACTGGTAGAAGGTTGGAAAAACACAGGTTACGGGTTGCCTGGAATGCAGCATTATATACATTTGCCCAAATACCAGAAATGTAAACACATAAAACTCCAACTCAAGATCTACAGTGAGTGGTCATTATGTTAACCAATACCTGACCCATGCACCCGACCCCCCCCCCCCCCCCCCCCAAAAAAAAAAAAAGTTAATTTGCATGATTCACAAGAGTCTCATTTTCAGGTCAGAAAAGCAGGATTTCTGGAATCACACCCCTAGTAATTATAGACTTTTTACCAAGTCATGCTAAAAACTATGGCCGTATGTTTGATACTCCTGCACTAAAACAAAAAGAAAATTTGGAGTTGCCACTATTAATAGGTTATTTAATATAAGTCACTATCATACTCGTTCAAACGACTGGCTCACACTGCAGGTTCCTTCAGTTCATACTGAATTGGGAAAGTCCAGTTTTTCTTACTGTGCACCTGAAACCTGGAACACTCTCCAAAACCATCTGAAAATGGCCACACTTTTATTAGTAGGACAATTTAAATCCTTAATCACTTCTTATTTTACCTCCAGCTGCTCCTGTTTTTAAGTAGATGTCCTTGTTGTTAGTTCATCTTTGTCACTTTTACTTTTTGGTACTTCTGATATTTGCATCGTATGTTCAAATATTTTGTGTTTTAAATCCATAATTCCATCTTATTTTAGCTCCAGCTGCTCCTGTTTTTACGTAGACTTCTCTGTTTTTCACTCGTCTCTGTTACTTGTTGGTTTTTCTAATTCGTATGTCCATTATACTGTATGTTTCAAATGTTTTGTTTTGTCTCGCCTAGATTGTAAATGAGTTTGCATCCTCAATATATCTCCAAGTGATGATGATGATGATGGTGATGATGATGATGATGATGATTTTGCGGTCAAATGCGCTTGAGATCAAACTGGTCTGAATGAGGAACCTGAACTAAAATGATTTGTTAATATCATCAGTGTAATTTTTGCATTTCACTAATTCATCCCATGCGCCAGAATGTCCCCTTTGGCGGCCTGGTTTGACCCGCGGGCCGTATGTTTGACACCTGTGCTGTAAAGTCATGTGCAGGAGGAGGAGTACTGACAAGAAGGATTTGCAGGTAAACCCAAAAGCGTAATAAAAAGTTGTCGTTTGTGTTCAGAATTTTCCAATACGTTGCATCCATTGACAACATGCTAAAAGCTCAGTCACATTATGTTTAAGCTAAATGATACCAAGAAGTGGTGGATTGGAGGGTTATTGGTCTGGACTGAACATCGACAGTGAATAGATGGACTCAGAAATCGCACATCAGGCACGCGTCTTTAGTCACGGTGTCGAGGGAGCGCCATGCGTACATTATCACGTCTCCCAGCATCTATCTGCTTCTCTACAGATAACACATGGACAAGTTACTGAGCGAAATGGACGGTCAGGAGAAAGGAGGAGGTGGTGGTGGTGGTGGAGCAGGGAAGGAGAGAATTTAAGAAAACAGGCTCTGCCACGATGCTGCTAAACGCTGCAAAATAAGTGATAGACTCCACAGTAGGAGACCAGTCAATGACAAGTACTGAGCAGCTACAGCACACAGGCACTGACTGAATAGATGGGATGATTTTTACTGTTTGATTCATGGACATCACTGACTGAGCATGATAATGTCAAAACTGAGCAGTTTTTATATGTTAATAGATGACAGCACGATTGAGAAATAAAATTCAATACAAATAAGGGTATAATATTCTGAGGATACACATAAAATTTTTTCAATTGAGGTGACTTGGCCTGAGTTTAAGTCCTAACTTTGTATGTGTTATAGAAAAATATGTCACATGGTGAACACAGTCATATTAACCCTTAAAGACATAAACTACTGCTGAGGAGACTTCCCAAACATCTTTTCTCTACATTTCACCTTTCCTAAGTGTTTGATCATCAACATTTAGTAAATCATCCACTGCATTTTGCTTTTCCCAATGAAAAATTAGGTACTTTTCTATATTTAATTTACTAATCATGTAGATGTCCGTAAAAGCTCAGAGTAAATTCAGAGGTTTTCTACCAAAACAGAGAAAACTGAAGAAAAAGCAAAATCTATCATTAACTGAACCTAAAAACAAGTGTTTAACAACTGTCATTGATTCAACTCCATGGGTTTTACTGGTGAATCAATGTTGAAGATGACAGTGTTTGCACAGTAACTACAGAGCCTCTGAACGTCCAAACGGATCATATCTGATGACCACGAAAAGACGATGAAGCTCTATTTACCTTAATCGTTTACTTGTATTGACATGACTAGTGGATCTCTAGTTATTAAACATTTTAGATCAGTAGATGACTGTTTGAGGGTTGAACTAAATATGACCATGGAATCAGAAAAAAACAGAGGCAGGATGGTGTCTTGGATGATTATACTTAAAAAGACTTCATCCTATTTCAACAAATTTTAAAGGGGACCTGAAGCAGTTTGTTAAATATTAAGGTCACATCAAATTTCTACTTGATGCAAAAGACTCAAGACTGTAACCACCCTCTGTGCTAAACTTGTCAGTAATGAACCCTACACATATGCTTCAAAAAAGTAAGGTGAAGTAGAGTTTTATAGTTTTCCAGGAGTACCACATGTGTCTTATCTGGGCCTCCAGAGCTTCTGGAGTGAATGTGTTTAAGCATTAGCAACAAATCATTATCATTTCTTCATTTGAGTTGCTTACCAAACGTCAGATGTGGCTACAAATTCATTTTGAAGTGTAAAACATCTATGATAGACTTTCTAAATAAGAAAAAACAAACTTTCCAAAATGTTTTGAGTCACAATGAAAACTTTTCTTCCATGGAATTTTTTTCTCTAAGACAATGCAAATGCAAAATCTTGAATTCAGACAAACCAGAATAAGATGATGATCGACTCCTGATGCCAGCTGACACTAAAGGTTAAAAAAGGTAAATTAACACATACATGTCATGTACCGCAAAAGGTGACCTTGGTCTCTGAGGGTTAACTTGTGTCGAATCAGCATTCGGATTTAAATGAACGTGCTGTGCTTTCATTACATTATAACTGAACCGTTGGCAGGAGCAGTCAGGTGAATTGTGAATAATGCATAAAACATTCAAATGATGCTCGTATGCAATCCACAAACTCACAAACGTCTTTCACGAGATGCAAAACTGCAGCCTCACATGTGAAATCCCACCACTGTGTCCACTCTACCACAAATCCCTGCAGAGACAACAGATAGACAAGAGGAAAGTGTGAAATCTGACAGGCTGAGCATTTCTAGGCAAGACCTCACCACCATCGTGTATGATGTTGACCCAACGCTCCACCCGTGGGAAGGCCTGGGGCGTTTCTGAACGTACACTCCATCCCGCTGTACTCGGCCCTGAAACTGCCCTCTGGTATTTCATATACTGTAACTGTCCAGACGTGTTTCTTCTTATATGCACATGCAGATGTATGTTCTTGAAATGACCTGAGCTCTGCATGCTGAATATTTTTACATGTCAACACCAGACCTGGCATGTGTCACATATGCATGCACTTTCACACCCTGCCATCTCTTTAAGTTTTGGCTGAGTTCCCCATGGATAAACATGGGATGTATCAGGGTCCCTCAGAGCACAAAGTGTGTTCCTCAGCTCTTGTCAAGACGTCAGGGCTCACGTTCTGGGTTGGTATTTTTAACTCAGACTTTATTTTTCAGTTCCACAAGGCCTGGGACTTTATTTCCTTCCAGCTTTAGAAAACTTTCCAAATTGTAAATGCCATAGATAAGGTCGTCCTTTGTGAGTTGGCAGGCAGGAAACTTGGAGTTTCTCTTCTTTTGTTACTTTGGATTTAATTAAATCCCATTCAGTTGTAGCGTTTAAAATATTTTCAGTCATGACAAATGTGTGCAGAGTCCAATGCTGGAGCTATAAAGGTTCAATATTATCTTCAGGTTTACTACCGGCCTGGTTGATCTGTCTGCAGCAGGCCCAGTTCTGACTTTTAACACTTCCTGTCTTAATATTTGAGATCCCAGTGCAGCTCTTATAGAAATCCTGTAAAACCCCTCTCTGACTTAATGACCCCACAAGAGTCATTAAAAAGACAACGGAAGAAGACGGCAAGAAAAATGGGAGAAAAATCCGAAACAGATCTCCTGAAATTGTCAAAGTCTAATGACTTCCTGTGAGAATGCAGTACAGAGGTGAGAAATCTGTGTCTCCCTGGTCTGGTCTTGTCTTCATCCACTTCTTTATCTGCACACCTGGTCGGTATTTTAAGGCCTCCATGGATTCAATAAATGGCATGTGAATTAGAAGAAATTAGTATTACTCCACTGAGACCAATTTGGGTGTGATTTTCACCTTAGTGCCCTGTCATGACTTGATAGATGTTACATTGGCTGCGTGATGAGTTAAGAAGCCTGAATGTTTAAAGGGTCTACATGTAGTTTTTCTACTTTCCAATATTTAAAATTACCTATAATACTTGGTAGTGTTTAGAATGAAGAGCAGTGAAGTTCTGCCAAAGATACCAATGTATTAGATTATAGGGATAAGAACTGAATTCATTTCCATCAATGGGCCAGTGGTTTTATGTGACCACTAGAGGGAGTAGTGAGTCATTCTGACGGTCTGTTATGATGATGAAAGCTAACAACATGGGGCCTTTGACCAAAGCATCGCAAAATGACCAGATGGGATGAGAACCATTAAGACACAACTTTTAGAATCAGTGAAAGTGAGTCGGTGATACAATCTAGAGGTGCTGTTGTGGTTTTCTCCACTGGACTCAGCTCTAAATGAAAAGAATGGAGTTTGATACTGAAATGTCAGTGTTTCTTCTACACAGGTGAGTTTGCTTATGAGGTTTATGAATGTAGAAAGCTACTATGGGATGTTCTTATCTTTGCTAAATTGCTGTTTGTTGATCCACATTTCAGATTAAACAGTGACAGTTCTGACATTTGTTGGATTCAAACAGATCCTTAGTTCAACTATTGACAACACAAACAGAAAACAGAGGTGATTTGTAATTTTACTGTGGCTGTTTGTCTAAAAACAGAGCTAAGCTGACAGAGCTAAGCGAAGAGAGCTATAATGTAAACTATCAGCTGATGCAGCACGTGAAAATTTTAAGTGTTATTTTAAATGACTGTTAAAATAAGCATCCATGAGTTTTAGTTAATAATGTTAATACAGATGTGTGGAAACAATGAGCATTATGTTTTATTCTGTGACTCATACAGTCTGTGGATACATGGGGTTACATTTGTTGGTGGTTTTGGTCTGAAGTGTGTTCTGGTACCAGACTGACCCCTGCTGGTGAGAGCTGGGAAACTCAAAACGACACAGAAACACTTTAAAACAATTTATTATTCTATTTCTTTTTCTTCTTTTCTAAACATATGTAAACATCAGTGTTGGACCCTGGAGGAACCAACCCTAGATGTTCACACTAAAAGCTCCTTGAAAGACGTCACTGCAGTACATTCTCAAGCACAACAATGATTTTTTGAAGTTTCTTTCTTCTCTCAAAAACTGCATCAGTAATAGATGTTCGACACAAACAAAACATCAAGATGTTCTACCATCCTGAATTCCCGTTTGTTCTCTTGCTGTACGTATTAATTCATCTGAGTAACTGGCATCAGTGAAGAACTGGTCCGCTCAGCGTTTGGTTTGTGTATTCCTACATATATTTATTAATATTTTTAAACTGCAGTGACAAATCGTGCAAAAACTTGACTCCCTTTGCAGATCCCCACTATAAAAATCACCTTGGTTTACAATGATTTTGCTTCTGGGAGAAAAACTACCTGATTTCTGTCATTTATGTACACTGATTCCAAATATAAAACCACAATTTCAGTTCAGTCATATTTATATGATGCTTGTGCCCTGTAGGAAAACAATTCATTAACTTTCAGCTCCTTTAATCACAGACGCCGTAATAAAACTAAACAATGGATTGAAATGTTATTAAAAAATGTAGGCTGATGATTTTTAATTCAACAAGTAGCCTAGCCTAAATTTAACCCCCTTAAGACCTAGCTATGGTTTTTTGTCCATGTTTGTGGACAAGCGTTCCACAAAAAAAAAACACTGCAAAGTATCTGAAAAAATGTGTTAGTGTCATGCTGTTTTCAGTCTAGACAATTTTTTTCATAAAAAAAATGCAGAAATTTGTATTCTCCTGGGTGTCAGGAGGTTAAGGATTCAAAAATGTGGGCTAGTGGATGTACAGACAAAATACAGCTTTGTGCTCATCTTGCACAGATTTATTATTTTGTGAAATGATTCAGGATTCACTCTGGCAGATATGGACAGGACTGACTAGTAGGGCAGGTTTAGGCTTATTCTAGACATACTTCT